>NC_044193.1:1299887-1349887 GCF_900880675.1 Sparus aurata
TGACTGTAAAAACAGAGAACAGTTTCTCTCAATGATTCAGTTTGTAGTGAAAAAGGCAAACAGATGACCTCGTTAACTTAAGATGCACACGACCGAACATCTTCACCAGATGATGCAGATGACATCATCATATGTGTTATTAACATGATACCGCTTTTGTCCAAATAAGCGCTGAAATAACAACTGAAAGTTCCTCAGTGATCACGAGGAACTCTTCACTGGAGCTGCGAAACTAAAAGCTTCTCTCCAGTCACATCTGACAGAGAACAGCATCATCAGCAGACGTGTGGTCCAGTCCAACATGTGTTTGAACTGTGTGTGTAAAATCACTTCTGAGTCATGACTCAAACTGAAATGCACACATCAAACACACACGTTCAGATTCAGTCTCACAGATCGTTGTCTTTGATAATCATCCAGAATAATCGTCCATAAATCCACTCAGAGATCAGAGACCTGAAGAGACCTGAAGAGACCTGAAGAGACCCACTCTGCACTGCAGCTGCTGAGCTAACACTGTTAGCTCCATCACACGTCGCAGGTGTAAATCTGGTCTGAGATCAGTTAGTGATGTGTTCTCTGCTGCAGACTGAGATCACAGCAGACGAGCTGATGGAGACTTCTGATGTTTAAATCAAGTCTCAGCTGCTTCAGTTGTTCAGCAGAATGCTGCAACTCTGTTTGACTGTGAAGCTCCAGAACTGTTCTGTGGACCTCGACACTTCACCTGACTTTATATCATCAGGAGGAGGAGAGGAGGACTTTATATCATCAGGAGGAGGAGAGGAGGACTTTATATCATCAGGAGGAGGAGAGGAGGACTTTATATCATCAGGAGGAGGAGAAGAGGACTTTATATCATCAGGAGGAGGAGAGGAGGACTTTATATCATCAGGAGGAGGAGAGGAGAGGACTTTATATCATCAGGAGGAGGAGAGGAGGACTTTATATCATCAGGAGGAGGAGAGGAGGACTTTATATCATCAGGAGGAGGAGAGGAGGACTTTATATCATCAGGAGGAGAGGAGGACTTTATATCATCAGGAGGAGGAGAGGAGGACTTTATATCATCAGGAGGAGGAGAGGAGGACTTTATATCATCAGGAGGAGGAGAGGAGGACTTTATATCATCAGGAGGAGGAGAAGAGGACTTTATATCATCAGGAGGAGAGAGGAGGACTTTATATCATCAGGAGGAGGAGAGGAGGACTTTATATCATCAGGAGGAGGAGAGGAGGACTTTATATCATCAGGAGGAGGAGAGGAGGACTTTATATCATCAGGAGGAGGAGAGGAGGACTTTATATCATCAGGAGGAGGAGAGGAGGACTTTATATCATCAGGAGGAGAGGAGGACTTTATATCATCAGGAGGAGGAGAGGAGGACTTTATATCATCAGGAGGAGGAGAGGAGGACTTTATATCATCAGGAGGAGAGGAGGACTTTATATCATCAGGAGGAGGAGAGGAGGACTTTATATCATCAGGAGGAGGAGAGGAGGACTTTATATCATCAGGAGGAGAGGAGGACTTTATATCATCAGGAGGAGGAGAGAGGACTTTATATCATCAGGAGGAGGAGAGGAGGACTTTATATCATCAGGAGGAGAGGAGGACTTTATATCATCAGGAGGAGGAGAGGAGGACTTTATATCATCAGGAGGAGGAGAGGAGGACTTTATATCATCAGGAGGAGGAGAGGAGGACTTTATATCATCAGGAGGAGGAGAGGAGGACTTTATATCATCAGGAGGAGAGGAGGACTTTATATCATCAGGAGGAGGAGAGGAGGACTTTATATCATCAGGAGGAGGAGAGGAGGACTTTATATCATCAGGAGGAGGAGAGGAGGACTTTATATCATCAGGAGGAGGAGAGGAGGACTTTATATCATCAGGAGGAGGAGAGGAGGACTTTATATCATCAGGAGGAGGAGAGGAGGACTTTATATCATCAGGAGGAGGAGAGGAGGACTTTATATCATCAGGAGGAGGAGAGGAGGACTTTATATCATCAGGAGGAGGAGAGGAGGACTTTCTATCATCAGGAGGAGAGGAGGACTTTATATCATCAGGAGGAGGAGAGGAGGACTTTATATCATCAGGAGGAGGAGAGGAGGACTTTATATCATCAGGAGGAGGAGAGGAGGACTTTATATCATCAGGAGGAGGAGAGGAGGACTTTATATCATCAGGAGGAGGAGAGGAGGACTTTATATCATCAGGAGGAGAGGAGGACTTTATATCATCAGGAGGAGGAGAGGAGGACTTTATATCATCAGGAGGAGAGGAGGACTTTATATCATCAGGAGGAGGAGAGGAGGACTTTATATCATCAGGAGGAGGAGAGGAGGACTTTATATCATCAGGAGGAGAGGAGGACTTTATATCATCAGGAGGAGAGGAGGACTTTATATCATCAGGAGGAGGAGAGGAGGACTTTATATCATCAGGAGGAGGAGAGGAGGACTTTATATCATCAGGAGGAGGAGAGGAGGACTTTATATCATGAGGAGGAGAGGAGGACTTTATATCATCAGGAGGAGAGGAGGACTTTATATCATCAGGAGGAGGAGAGGAGGACTTTATATCATCAGGAGGAGGAGAGGAGGACTTTACATCATCAGGAGGAGAGGAGGACTTTATATCATCAGGAGGAGGAGAGGAGGACTTTATATCATCAGGAGGAGGAGAGGAGGACTTTATATCATCAGGAGGAGGAGAGGAGGACTTTATATCATCAGGAGGAGGAGAGGAGGACTTTATATCATCAGGAGGAGGAGAGGAGGACTTTATATCATCAGGAGGAGAGGAGGACTTTATATCATCAGGAGGAGGAGAGGAGGACTTTATATCCTCAGGAGGAGGAGAGGAGGACTTTACATCATCAGGAGGAGAGGAGGACTTTATATCATCAGGAGGAGGAGAGGAGGACTTTATATCCTCAGGAGGAGGAGAGGAGGACTTTATATCATCAGGAGGAGGAGAGGAGGACTTTATATCATCAGGAGGAGGAGAGGAGGACTTTATATCATCAGGAGGAGGAGAGGAGGACTTTATATCATGAGGAGGAGGAGAGGAGGACTTTATATCATGAGGAGGAGGAGAGGAGGGCTTTATATCATGAGGAGGAGAGGAGGACTTTATATCATCAGGAGGAGGAGAGGATGACTTTATATCCTCAGGAGGAGGAGAGGAGGACTTTATATCATCAGGAGGAGGAGAGGAGGACTTTATATCATCAGGAGGAGGAGAGGAGGACTTTATATCCTCAGGAGGAGGAGAGGAGGACTTTATATCATCAGGAGGAGGAGAGGAGGACTTTATATCATCAGGAGGAGGAGAGGAGGACTTTATATCATCAGGAGGAGGAGAGGAGGACTTTATATCATGAGGAGGAGGAGAGGAGGACTTTATATCATCAGGAGGAGAGGAGGACTTTATATCATCAGGAGGAGAGGAGGACTTTATATCATCAGGAGGAGAGGAGGACTTTATATCATCAGGAGGAGAGGAGGACTTTATATCATCAGGAGGAGGAGAGGAGGACTTTATATCATCGGGAGGAGGAGAGGAGGACTTTATATCATCAGGAGGAGGAGAGGAGGACTTTATATCATCGGGAGGAGGAGAGGAGGACTTTATATCATCGGGAGGAGGAGAGGAGGACTTTATATCATCGGGAGGAGGAGAGGAGGACTTTATATCATCAGGAGGAGAGGAGGACTTTATATCATCAGGAGGAAGAGAGGAGGACTTTATATCATCAGGAGGAGGAGAGGAGGACTTTATATCCTCAGGAGGAGGAGAGGAGGACTTTATATCATCAGGAGGAGGAGAGGAGGACTGAGGTTAATCTTTTGGGTGAACTGCTCCTTTAAGGGTTGACGGATGCTTTTGAGATGTATAAGAATCTAAAGTTAGGCCAACTCGGTCCTCCACAGAACAAAAGAATAAATATGTGAAGTGGATGCGATCGTGTGAAAGATACACCCACCTTACAGATAGATGTGGGACTCGAACCTGTGACCTTCCTGTTACATAACTGCAGCCTGCAGTTGGTTCCCATCCAGTCTGTCCCAGAGACTTTCTCGCATGACCAATGGAGGTCTAGTCTAGTGTGTGTGTGTGTGTGTGTGTGTGTGTGTGTGTGTGTGTGTGTGTGTGTGTGTGCGTGTGTGTGTGTGTGTGTGTGTGTGCGTGTGTGTGTGTGTGTGTGTGTGGCTTCATTAGTGAACAGAGGCGGTCTGTTCAGTAGTTTGTATCGGAGGCGAGCGCTCATCACTACTAATGAGAACAACATCACCGGCCTCCTGAAACACTCTGTTCCTCCAACTGTCCATCAATCTCTCCCTCCGGTTCTGCTCGTTAAACTTCCTCCTTCTCTGCTCGCGGCTCACCAGCACGTTTAAATCTCATATCAACGAGACGCTTTAACAAAATGACACGACGAGAAATGTTTTCAGGTGCATCAAGTGTCTGTTAAAGCCTTTTTCTACCGAGATGACAAAAATGTTTTATGAGTTATAAAACAGTGAGTCGAGATTATTAGATAGCTTCTGACTTTATAAGATCATGTTCAGACCGACCCGACAGTCGTATGGTGTCCCCAACGATAATGGAGCTCAACTTGTGTTTTTTTATTTCTTGCAGTGAAACAAAGTAGACAAAAACCAACACGACGTCCCGACAGAAACACGAGCAGGACTGAATGGTTTCCTGGACTCAGACTTCAGGACAGTCAGGGTGCAGAGCGTGGTCGGTCCCGAGGGTCAGCCCGGTTTATCTGTTAATGTGACGGGTTTACAGATCCACCCTCCAAAACCATGAATACCAAACATCTCCCACCTGGTTTGCAGTCTGTTTTCTCTTCTCAAAGTTTGTGACCACGGGTGAGGAGTGCACGTTAGATCGATCTTTGAATCAAAAGCTTTATCTCCCGCCTCAGCTCACGCTTCATTTACCCTGATTCACGAGCAAGACCCTGAGACACTTAACTCCTCGAATCATGAAGGTACCGTCTTCTTTTTACATGGAGACTGAACCAAAATGATGAAGATGCAGAAGAACAATCCCGTATGTGGTGGACCTCTGAAGGTCGGTGAGACCAAGAAGAAACTCTACGTTTGTTTCCGTTTAATTTTATTATCTTTTCCTGGTCCAGGTTGTCACAGCGATGCTAGATGAAGGCAACAAGCTAAGACGCGTTGGTCTGCCAATAAAGTTGTTCTTTATACAACAACTGTAGCTGTTTAGTTCCTGTCTGTCTGTCTGTCTGTCTGTCTGTCTGTCTGTCTGTCTGTCTGTCTGTCTATCTGTCTGTCTGTCTGTCTCTCTGTGTGTCTGTCTGTAAGACTCTAAGCATCATTTCCTAACTGCCCTTTAAATGTGTAAATCTCCTTCACGGGTGGCCGGGGGTAACCGGGCAGAGACGGGGGAGGAGAGAGACTCGCATTTATTAGAAAAGAGTTTGAGTTTCTAAATTAACAGAAGTGTGTGTGTGTGTGTGTGTGTGTGTGTGGATTTGAGCTGGTATCCCGTGGCGACGGGACAGTAGTGAGGTCATTGATATGCAGTGCAGCAGCTCTGCTCCTCACTCTTCAGCAGCGAGGAAGGATTCCTTCACTTCGTTTAAAACTACATGAAAAAACTGTTAATGAGTTTCTCAAAATCTCTTTTTTGAACATAAAAAACAGATTCTACCTCAGAAAAGGTTAAGTGGGTTTTTTTTGTCGTCTTCTCTGATCAGGTTTTGTTTCATCAGAGAAAGTTCTTGTAGAAAAGCTTCTGTTAAGACAACGTTTGAGAAAAGTAGCTTGTAGAGAAACAACATCTATCAGAAAAGTATTTTGCAGCCGTCATCTTTGTGTCTCTGGAGTCACCGTAAGCAAAAACTTTGAGTTTGATGACATTAATTCTGCCGTATCATCAAGTGAATGAAACTCTGTCACATGTTATCTGCTGTGTTTATGCACCAGTGCGATGACTCTGCTGTCACATCACAGTAAAGTGTTAAAAGTAAATCACAGTATCATCTGCGTAGCAACGTGGTGACGTGGCTGCTGGTTCTGGAAATGTTTTTCTTTTCTTTACATGATTTCCTCACCGTTGTTCGACCTGAAAACGCAGCACTCACCTGGATTATCAATGATCCGCCAGTTTAATTGATTTCAACTTCGTTTGGAAGAAATCTTGTTACAGTTTTCACATGAATTAAAAGTGAACTGGTTGATTCTGCAGAATGTAAAATCAGTTTTCTCAGCAGCGCGATCTTGTCCAGCCGTCAGCGCTGTACATGATGTTTCTTGCCCAAATGCACCATGGGAGTTGTAGTTGCCTCTTCTCTTTGAGTTTTAACATTCACATGCTTAAGAACCAAATATTTTCTAACACAGTTCTTCGTCTTTTGGACTGATGATTCAAGCAGAGATTCGTGTCTAACCGGGCTGTAGATGAGCTGCAGTTTTGGGTTGCATAACTTCGTCAATGGGAAAAAAATAATTGGTCTCCAAAATCGTGTGTGTGCCAAAAATATCTCCTCCCGCTCACTAATGCAGTATAATGTTTCAGGAAGCAGACTGTGGGTGAATAAGAGTCCTGAGCGTGTTGTGTTGATCACATCAGCTCTCAGGTCAATAACATCATGATGTCACCAATAAGTTTCCCAGACAACAGCAGTTTAAATTATTTATTTATAAATTACCACCTCTACATCCGATTGACCGGTTGATGCTTTGTTCACAAGTTGGAAGCAAACAGGAGCGACACACTCAACAGTTTAACTTGTAAAGAGAAATATAAGACAGGCAGTGAAGTTGGTTTGTTTTGTGTGGACTGTCCCTTTATTAAAAAGTTATGACAGAGTAGCCAGGCACTAAATGTCAACTTTGTTCACATGTACAATAAAGTCAAACAGTACGACAGACGGACTGTTAGTGTGTCTCGTTTCTATTGTCCAGTTATTGTGAAGACGCTTTCATCTGAAAGTAGAAACCTGCATCGAAACATGACGTCTGTGTCATCGATGTTCGCTGCTCTGAGCGTTTCAGAGAGCTGCTTTCTCCTGACCTGGACGATTACATTCACCGTATTGTTGTCTCTTATGGATGATGTCATCACCCACATCCTGCTCGCCCTGATGTCACATAAAAAACAAACGGATAGTGAACCTCAGCCTGCGATTCCACCAGATACGTCTCGGCCACGTCAGCCGAGCTGATGGTTTCACTTTAGTCGCTGTGTTAACTTCCAGCAGGTCCGCTGCGTATCTGTCTGTCCAGCTCTGACAGTCCGGAGCCCTCCAGAACAGATACGCAGGACTTCTATCTCTAGCGGATGCCGGAGCACGACGCAGCAATTCAGCTGAATTTAGCACCGAGCAGACAGGAAGTCACGCACCGAGTGATTATGTGATTATTACGCAACGCCAGCTGTCGACAGTACTGCGCTGTGGCAGATTCAAAATGCAACCGGTGGGGGTTGCCAGACGGTAGAGCAAAACCGGATCGAAGCCTTAACGCAGTGGACACGTATCTGGTGGAATCTCGGGGTCAGAGTCCATCAGAGAGCGACGACTGTCAACATATTGTTGTCATAGAGACAAGACGCACAATTCATCTCAGAGCTCCTGAGAGAACAACCAGCACTTTACTGCCCGGAAAAAGAATGAAGAAACGAACATCGTGGACACGAGGCCTTACAGCTCATACTGTTATTCTTGTAACACGGATGAAATCATGAAAGATGAAGATATTAGCTTCCAGGCTAAATGTTGCCAATATTTGTGTAGCGTTGGATAAATGACCAAACGATGTCTTTCAGCTCCACCTGGTTCAATTTATCATGACATTTGTTTGAATAAACTGAACTCTAACAGTCGTTGCTGTTGCCTCCACAGCCGCGAGCTAACTGTTAACAGGCGGTCTCATTAAGGATTCAGCAATAGTTTTACTTCTTTCAGTACAAAATGCTGCCACATTTGATCTCTAATGAATAAAACCAGCAGACACCAAACATCTGGTTTCTTTTTCTCCATTTTACATCAGCAAAGAGTAAAAACATCCTTCTGACCGAGCAGTTGAACAAACGACCCGACACACACTTCAGATGTCATATTGAATTATTCTCCCAGGTTCGATCTGCAGTTGTAATTTCAAATAAAAAGTGCTGATTCAGTGCTAAAGATATGTTTGTAAATGTGCTGAACACCTTTAATTTTTGGGTGAAAACCTGTAGCTGCACGAAACGGCGTAGATGCAGTTTCCTGTCTCGTTAGTGTTGTTAGTCGTTCTAGCGGCTGTTGACTCGGACGCTGACAGACTGACAGTCCGCTGCTGACGAGACACTAAGGCACAATCGGCTCCGACATATTTTAATACCATGAATTTAACACTGTGATACTGAACATTACAAAGACATGGACATTCCTGTGACATAAAAAAACACGACTATCTGTTCCCTTCATAAAAAGATGTAGTTAGTCGTTCATCTAGAACTAAAATAATCTACATTCATTTGTTCTTGTTCTTCATTTGTTCTAGTTGTTTGAGTCTGACAGAGTGAAAACGCTGCTAAACAAATATTAATACTTAAAAAACCTACACAGTTTAACTTCCTGTACAAAGAGACCGCCTCAGTGCTGAGAAGGTCCGAGTCCTGTTCAATAGATCTCCTCCCGTCCCACTTCACCGCTGTCTTCCCTGCAGAAACATGAACGAAGCTGCTCGATCTGAAACACGGTCCGCTCGCTGTGATTGGCTGATTGTTTTCTGAACATTAACTCTCCAGAATTGGTGGAAAATGTTGTTTTCCTGGAGCATGTTCAGGAAACTGTTGTTGTTAAAAGAAGTTTTTAGTTGGGACCGATATTCATTTGCAGTAAGAATTAAACTCTTTGTGTTTCGAACAAACAGCGATGAAATAAACATGAGAAGCATTCAGTGAAGTTCTGTTGGTAAGTGCAGCTTTCAGGTACTTTACTTTTCAGTATTTACATTTTCTGTTATTTCAAACTTCACTACATTTATTTGATACATTTAGTTGCTTTAGTTGATTATTCAGGATTATATCTCACAATGTCATCGAACTTTTAAGACAGAAAAGTCGATGATACTGCTAATCAGTAAAATGCTGAATATCGGCCGACAGTCAACCAGTTGAAATTTAGCAGCTGGATTATTTCTGTCTTCGTGTTTTGTATATTTACCCACAAATGTCACCGTTGTTTCTTTAAAGCAGCTTCCTCATGTTCCCATCAAGCTCCTGTCAGAGGTCTAAACTGCTGCCCTGATTTAGGTTTTAATTATCTGATACTTTCCAATGAAACACATGAAAACTTGAGCTTCAGACCAACTAAAGAAGACATCCGTGTTGTGTTTCCACCGTCGTCAGACATCGTGCATTATTACAGCAGGAAGTTGGAGGGAAGAGTCCGTTCGGAGAGTTCTGAAACAGGCTCCTGCTTTTATCACAGCTGGTTGTGCAAGTACAGCAACATTTCTAATCTCACTACAGATTAAACTTCACTTCCTGCACAGAGAGGAAGCCGGAGGGGGAAACTCGTGTCCATAGTGGAATATCATACAAATGGTACTCTGGAGGGAAGACGAGAGGACGGAGAGAAAGATGACCGTTGATCCACAAGTGTTCTGGAAAAGAGAGAGAAATATGGAAGGACAGAATATGTGGAAGGAGGAGAAAATGATGCGTTAACAAGCACTAAGGATGGAGGAGAAACAGTGTTGGAGTAAAAGAAGAGACGGGTTGATTTATGAAGGAGGGAGTGATGGACTGATGGTTAAAGAGGGACCTATGACTCTAGCTGGAGATGGACAAGATGGCCGACGTCTCTTTAGCCTTGTCGAAGAAGATGGACGTCTCATTGGCCGCCTTCAGTTTGGCGGAGCTTGGCGAGCCCTGAGCCGCGGTGGGCTGACACTCCTGACAGCAGCAGCAGCAGCAGTCCATGAAGGCCTGACCGAGAGCCTGAAACACGACGACATGCAGGTCAGTGACGCCGCCGCTTTAAACACTTTGACTAACAGCTGCGTCTGAACCGGACTCAGATTTAATCAATGCTTTGGATAGAGACTGAAGGAAACAGTTAAAAATACACCTTCGAACACCTGAAAAGCTCAGAGATTATATGTTACATCTTGTTTTTAGAAATGTAAAGTATGTTTACTGAAGTGTTCAGATCACTTCCACAATCGATGCAAAGAAGCTAATTCAGTGTATTAGCATCATTTGCTTTTCAGCACCACTCCCCATAAAGATCCAGACTGTCTGGAGGAATAAACAGCAGGAGTCACATCAGATTCTGCTCTGATCCCGAGTTACTGACAGGAGGAGAGCTCAGAGATTATTTTATAACTTCTGGGATTAAAAAGTGGATTTATCTTCAGTCCTGTTTATCGACCTGACTGCAGCAGTGATCCAATGATAAAGAGCTTAAATATAAACACTTCAGTTTCGTGGACCAAACAGAACATTTGATCTCGCCTGATGTTTCTGGACTCTGGTCCAGTTGCTCTCCGTCTCGACCTACCTTGCACAGACACAGCAGCAGCACCGGCGTCACCGATGACTTGAAGAACAACAGGAAGTGATGTAACAGTGCCAGCATCGAGGCGGTGTCCTCGGAGACGGTGATGTGCGTGTAGGCCAGCGTGATGTTGCAGACGTGTTCGGGCAGAGCGCAGATGCCGTAAACCACGGCTAACGCTAGCAGCGTGCAGTTCAGCTGGCGCTCCACCGCCTGGTGCTGCTGGCGCTTCTGATTGGAGGACCGGTCGTCCTGGTTACGCTGCTTTTGGGCGGAGGTGGAGTCGCTGTTGACGTTGCGGGTGGCCATCTGACAGAGGACGGTGAAGAGGACGGGGAGGCAGAAGTAGCAGCCGAAACACCACCACATACGACCCTGAAAGCACAGGAGTAATCTGATTACTCACAGGCAGATACAGTAATACTTGGTTGTACTTTTCAGTTTTTGGAAGATATGTTACTGACTGGAGCGTTCAGGTTCTGAGCAACACTTTGCATCACAATCATCATCGTAATACTTCATTACTTCCACCAAGGAGGTTCTGAATGTTTGTAGGCAGACTACAAAAACTCTGACTTTTCTGGACAACGGGACAATCCAGGAATATTTTCTGTCTTTTTTTAACGTTGTCAGAATCAGTGTTGTTCAACATTTCAGATGATTTCTCAGGGAATAATTCACAGACAGAAAATCTGTCCGTCTGTCAGTTCTCTGGATTCATTTTGTCCAAGTTCTCTGAAACTGTGGGGTTTTTGTACAAGAGCTCAAGCAAGACGTCAAAGAAGTCTGAACCATGGCAGACATTTAAACATCATGGTGATGACGGTCGTAGTCAGTTTCTCTCATCGTTATATTAGTGAAGAGGATTCTCCGCCTCAGTGGCGTGATGAGTCTGATGACCTCACACCGCTGCCGTCCTCTTTCTTACATTATCACGACCTCCTGAATGAAAGTATGTGTCATCTGTTTTTATGGGAGTTGATCATTTCACTACCACAACACTGCTGGACTCACAGGGGCATCTATATTACCCACAATGCAAATTAGACCCTGAGTGACATCACTGAATGCAAATGATCAGATTACATGCAGCTTCCTGTGGGGATTTTATATCTTCTGGTGGATTTCCCCTTTACATGTCTGGTACCTGTAGAGACCCGGTACACCTGCTGACAAGATCAGCTGTTTGGTCAGTTTGTATTCTGAACATTTTGAATTTCCTGAGCCTCTGAAACGTGAGAGATGATGAGGCTGCTGGTTATATTTACTATGACTGATCAGTCGTTCCTCAGTGAAGAGCGAGACAGAAACACCTGCTGTCATTAAATGCATCTGCAGTCCATTCACTGTAAAAATGTAAAGTCCAGGTTGGACGTGTTAATAAACAGTCAGATGACTTTCAGAACTTCCTGCGGGTCAGTCGGTCCTGTGTGTCTGCTCCGTCCTCACCTGGTGATACCTGAGCAGCAGAGAGTGGAGGGAGTCGGGCAGGTAGAGGGACAGAGGGGAGGAGGGGGTGATGGTGCAGGAGTCCACCAGGCGGCCGGTGGACGGGGACACGGCCTGGCTCAGCTGCCACAGGAAGATCTCGGGGCTGGACAGCAGCAGAGCGGCGAGCCACACCAGCAGCAGCTTCAGCAGCACCGAGCGGCAGCGCTCCACCCGCCGGGCCTTCGGCTGGGACGAGGAGGTGGCGGCGTGGAAACGATCGATGCCCAGAGCGCAGAGAGTGAAGGAGGTGATGCCCAGAGACACGGCCTGCAGAGAGGAGGAGGAGGAGGAGGAGGAGGAGGAAGAGGATGAGGAGGAGGAGGAGGAGGAGGAGGAGGAGGAAGAAGAGGAGGAGGAGGAGGAGGAGCGTCAGTCAGATCTCAGCTGATCAAACTGCTCACAGTGAAAACAGTTCAACATTTACTCCTTTCAACCAAAGTGAAACAAGTTCTGGTTCTGTCACTGTTTGCGTGTCATTGCTGGGAACAACTACAGAACTGTGGAACAAACACGACTTCATCGACTCTTTTGTTTATTCTCCTGTTGATGATCAGAAGATACTGTAGCTCTGTTATTTTCAAACAGCCCACATGAGTGGTTTTAGTCAGAACTTGTTCACAGTTAGCAGTTCTTTGTTGGAGACCAGCGTTGGTGTTGGCGCCACAGGTCCTGATCCAGCACTTTTACTCGTATGTTGGTAATTAAGTACATTTATTATTTATTTGTTACTTAGGTGTGTTTAATATTAATTAGTACAGAAGTATTTTCTTCATTTATTTGTTTTAAACTGACCGTATGCAGTATAAAAAAGTGTCTTTGATTAATCTGAGATCAGATGGAACATGAAGGCAACTGTGAGATTCAAACACAACATGCCGCCATCTTGGCTTCCTCTACAACACATCCAACCATCTTCACAGTCCATCATTCTTTAAATAATCTACTCTGTGGGCGGCAGTAGCTCAGTCTGTAGAGAACCAGACTGTGTCAAGAATTTCTCCTTCTTCTTCTTCTGAAAACAGTTAATTGAGCTGAATGTGTCTCACAGACTGAAACCTTGGATCAGTACGTAACGTCCTCTAAGTGGCCAGAACGTTAAACTGTGAACTTTTCTGAACGTAAATATGATCCTCAGCTCGGACGACAGGAGAGTTTTTAAAGTCCTACAACATGATTCAGCACAAACATCCTCAGATCAGCTGAGACTTCCTGTCTGTGGCTCTCAGCTCCGAGCTGATTGGTTCCCACTGAAGAATATGTAAAAACACTCTCAGAGTTCAGTTTCATGTTCAACAAAAACTTTTCAGAAATGACTTAAAGTCCCAGTTTAACTCTCTACAGAACCACCTCAGTGATAATCACGACACTGACATCCTGAACTACAAATCTACATACATTGACTTAAGTAATAATAAATGCAGATAAATTATTATCTCCAGCAACCAGTGACTCAGAACATCATTGAAAGATGTGGTGGAGTCACAGCAGTGCTGTAAGAAAATAATAATTCTATCTAAGAACAAGAAAATGAACGATATAAATAAGAATAATCAGGTTTGATGGCGCTCTTACGACTCCATAATGAAGAGATGTGATTTCTAATATCAGTTTAATTATGAATAACTTGTGGTAATGTGTTAAAACCTGCAAAAATAGCCCTTGAATATAATGTGTACGTGTCTCCAGATCAGTCTGACGTCATTTTGTCCTTTACAGCCAGATGGAGAGACTTTTTAGCCTAGCTTAGCTTAGCTTAGCTTAGCACAAAGACTTGGATGAAGAGACAGTTGGCTAAAGTCACATCCAATGAGAAAAACCCCAAACTGTCTGCGTGACTCTTGAAAAGACAGCGAACACGTTGAGTCACTCTGTGGAGGGAGGATCTGTGAGAGCAGCAGCAGGCCGGTCCAGCAGACAGCAGCTCACCTGCTGCTCACACTTCCTGTTTCTGATCAGCACAAAGATAAAACTGATCCAACTAACTGATGTAGCCTGAAGATTACTGGTGACCTGATGGATCTGAATCGAGTGCTTTACACTGACACAGATCAACAATTACAGATAAGTCGAAGTCGAATATATCAGATTTACAGCAAAACTGCTCACTGTTAGTTTTTTGGCTCTTTGAAGAACAAACTGATATTTGAGAAAATCTGCAGCTTTTATAAAGAAGATGACTGAATGAAACTGAAGTAATGTACAAAGTTTTAAGGTCACTTACTGCTCGGATCAACATTTGGTGAAGTAACGGGCCCAAAGCAGTGCTGAAGTTAACTGTCAGCTAGCACACATCATGAAGAAACTGCCTGCAGGCGAGAAACTCTGAGGCTGTGATGCTCGACCCTCACAACATCTGTGACGCTGATGTTCAGCAGAGGACGTGGATTCACCTCCACCTTGTTTTAACCTCGTCTGTGTCTAGAGAAAACATCTGGTCTCGGTTCAGAGTGTTCACACCCGGGCCTAACATGAGTTCTGGTGCTGAGCTGACGAACTGATGAGTGACTCTGTTAGATGTGTGAACTGAAGGTCATGTGACAGAGACAGCTGATCACGTCTGATGATTGAGCTCCACCTTTCTGTCCTTTACAGTGGAAACGCTCCTCCGTAACTTTTATTTTGACTGGCAGCTCAAGAGAGCAGGAAGTGATGGAGACAGGCAGCCCTTCACTTTGACTCTGGTTGTTCTGATACCGAAACCAGAATCAGAAATGCCTAAAATACTGGATTCGATATTGTCAAATCCACAAGTCTGATTCTGCATCATTTATTGATTAAAGGTATCTGGGATCAGTTCTGTTCAGGGTGGATTATTAGAAACCATCTTTACCTTAATGTTCTTAAGGACAATTGTCAGGTAGTTTACTTGAGTACTTTCCTTATTTGATACATTTAGTTACTAGTTACTCTGCAGATTCAGATGAATCAGTCTTTATAGTGACTGTGTGTGTGAGGACGCTGCATCAGAGCCGGAGTAGAACTTTTTAAATTCTTTTTTTTTAATCTGACAGAAAAATCACAGATACTGACAATCGGAAAATCTTCTGAATATCGGTCCTGATAATCTTTCTGCTCCTAATTAGTTCCTCTGTAATCTACAGTAGTTGTTGCAGATCCTCACAGGTCTGAAGACGTCGTCACATCCAAAGTGTTTAAATTTATTTAAAAGCTTATTTTCAAACGCTCTGACGGTGACCTGAGCAGAGACCTGCGGGATTATTACACTCCAGAATTCAGCTGATCTGAACATAATGAGAGTTAAAGAGCTGTGATGTCAGAGAGACTGACTCCTAAACAATGTGTTTATATGCTTCAATTAGATTAAAGAAAAAATGTGATGTCCTGTTTGAATCAGACCAGTTGGACCAAACAGACAGAAGAAAATCATTTTCTAACTTATTTAATTTCTGTCATTTGACAACTTTTTTTTTTATACACTTCTGAAAATAGATCTTAAAGACGTGTCAGACATTGACTCCCTGATCAGGTCTCAGTCCTGTAGAACCAATCAGACCTGAACCAGGTGTGAGTCCTGATAACAACCCGGCTGGACTTAATGACTTTTTCTCCATCACTTCCATGAAAGCAACAGTACATGTCACCTTCCTGCTCCTCAGAGGATGAACCCAACACCTTTAACACGGCACACAGTCGGCCTCAACAAGTCTCACTGGGGGAAAGTGATAAACCAGACGCTTCAGAGGATCTTAATTATTGTAGTTCTGGAGTCAAAACCACAAGAACGAACATCTGTGAATGTGTGATTTTACAGAACATAACATTCTGAAAAATCTCCCCACATCTGTTTGCTTTCAGAGCATCCTGATCCTGAGAAAATGAAATCACCAGACAACTGGAAGTTTGTTCACATTCTGCATGGAAACACTTAAAGCCAAAAGCTCATTAAATAAATAACTGAGCAAACTTTTAAAACAACTCGACTCGAGCACTGCAGAGCTCAGTGAGGAAGTTCAAGTTTCAAACGAGCGTCGACCGACAGTCGTGCTCACCGATCATCATCAGAGCATGACTGGCTGAGACGGAGATCAATAATCTGCAACTTTGATCATAATGAAAAAATTAAATCCAGACTAAAAGCAACGACTCGTGAAAGCTTCACAGAATGGACGACTTTATCACACATTCTGGTTCTGTTTGTGTTATTGATCGTACCAACCGCAATACTGACAATCAAATATGATAATTATCGAACATCTGGCGACACTGAATCTCACCGACTCACTCCTCCTCCTCCTCCTACATGCACATAAGCCCCACCCACCTCCATATAAGGCACCATGCGGCAGGTGATGTCACCCAGGATCCTCCTATGGGAGAGCTGGTTGAGGACCACCACAGGAAGGCACAGCACCAGAACCAGGAAGTCCCAGAATGCCATGCTGGCCAGCAGGTAGTTCCAGGCGGACCTCATGTAGTAGTTGTTCCACACGATACACATGACGGCCATGTTTCCCACCACGCCCACCGCCAGCACCAGGCCGGCCAGGAACAGCACGGCGTAGGCCGCGTACGAGCTCTCCGCCAGCGGGTAGAAGGGGTTGAAGAGTCCCGGGGCGTCGTGGTCGGAGCTGGAGGCGTTTCCATGGAGATTTGTGTCGTCGTGGTCGCTGCTGTCGTCTCCCGTTGCAGCTTTTGTTACGTTGTCGAACTCGGTGGTCTGCGGCGACGTCACCGAGTCATTCTCAAAGGATTGGCTGAAGGTGGACTGTTGCTCGTCCTCGTCGGCCCCACGGGCCAGGCGGCGGTGCTGGTCCACGTCTAGATCCAGCAGCTCAGGGAGGGGGAGGCTCTGGTTGGGGGCGTCGTCCTGGGTCCTGAGCTGCTTGGCGATCCAGAGGGGTTCCAGTTTGACCCGGGAGGACGGTTCGTCAGCGGTGTCAAGTTGACTGTCAGGTTGCCCGACGCTCTTTGCGTCTGTAAACAGCAGCGGCAGGTACAGACAGAACCACAGACCGACCCACGGGAGACATGACGACGGTTTCAAGGTGAACGATTGGTAGACGTTGTTTTTGAGACAACAGAAGAGCGCAGAGTTAAATTCCAGTTATGTTTCTACAACGTCCCAATACTCAATCAATAGATAAACTTGATGTCACCAAAGTTTCCAAAACTGTTCAGAAAGATGTGAGTCGGGTCCAAAGGTCCTGGAAGTGAGGAGAAGTTCTTCAGAAGGTCGGGAACGTCAGGAAAAATGTTGAAACTTGTTGACTCGACATCCAAGTTTAAGAAAGTAAATGATGAAAAAACACAGTCGCTCGTTCAGACATCCACTGGATTTATAATACGTTTGTAGTCCAGACAATCTGTCCTTCTTCTTCTTCTTCTTCCTCTTCTTCTTCTTCTTCTTCTTCTTGTTTCTTCTGTTTCTTCTTCTTCTTCTCTTCTATTTCTTCCTCTTCTCCTTCTGTTTCTTCCTCTCTTCTTCTCTTCTCTTCTCTTCTCTTCTCTTTCAGCCTCGTCTCTTTAAACCCTCGATACTCTTTAAGTTTCCCACTTTAGAACTGGACCGTCCATTAGTAATCCAAACAGGTGCTGGAGCTCCAGGAGGAGGGGGGAGCAGGGTGAGGGTCCGTGTCCGTGTCGGGGCTGCTGCGTCTGGGCTGCAGGCAGCACAGAGACTGGGTGTCCTGGAGCTCTGAGGGTCTCTGGGAACAAGCAGCCCTCTGCAGTATGGCTGGATGGAGCCTTTGTCAGGACACACACACACACACACACACACACACACACACACACACACACACACTCACACTCGCAGGCCTGCAAACACAAGCATACAAACAAGCTTGGCACGCACACAAATACACACATTTGTCTGCACAATCATGCATGCATACTTTCTTTTGCTCTTTTTGGCTCTAACTTTGGCTCTCTCTCACACACACACACACACACACACACACACACACTCTCTCACACACACACACACACATTCAAAATTACACACATTTAAAATGCACTCTGCTGCCCTCTGGTGGTGATATGCTGGGAACCAGTTGAGAAAAAAACATGTCTGACTCGAATACTGATAGACCCCTGTTCTGTGTGTGTGTGTGTGTGTGTGTGTGTGTGTGTGTGTGTGTGTGTGTGTGTGTGTGTGTGTTGTTGTGAGAACCGACAGTGAGAACATTTTTGCAGGGTGAGCACAGATTTGGCTTCTCTTCACTTTGTTCTGTTTGTCCTGATTCTCTCCTTCACATGTTCGGTCTCTTCGATCAATGAATCTGATGTTCGACTCAAACCAGCAGTGAAAGTGTTTCCTGACGAGTGTCGCAGTCTGAGGAAACAACCAACCGTTACTTTAGTTTGATGCATCTGAGGTGAATTCTGGATTCTTGTTATTTCCCAGCATCAGCAGACTGATGTGGACCAATCAGAGCACATCACGCACGGCAGACGCAGCGAGACGAGAGAAAGACGTAAAAGCCGTAAGAAGGCGTAAACAGACAGAGAGGGAGACTGGAATGTGGAGAAAAGGCGTGTTAGTGTCTCGTATCTGCAGAGAGTTTCTGATTTTCTCTCTTTGTTGCTGCTCGGGACGCTTTACCAACCCAACATGTGTCTATTTGACGTCCTGGGAATGAGACTCAACAATCAACTGTCTTTGTGGTGCGTTCAGGAACAGCTGGGACAAATCCTACTGATTCTACCTTTAACTTTAATAGTCTTTGAATTCTATTAATATGACGTGAGCTTCAGTTAGCTTTGAGCACAAATGTCCTTCAGAGGGAGACTTTTTACTCTGATACTCTGAGTACATGTCAGAGCCTGTAATCTATTACTTTACTGGAGGAAACAAGCTGAATCAGTACTTCTACTTCTACCAGAGTCTGTTTTTACACAAGCATCAGAACTTCTGCTGGAGGACAGGATGTGAGGACTGTTGACTGCTTTGTCAAAAAGCAAAGAAGTTACGACTCTTCGACTTTGTCGTATCAGATCTTTATATTCAAATATCTTCAGAATCTGCTTCTTAATCAGGTTGAAGGTGTTTTGGAGCTCCTGGTGTTTGTTGGAGGTGAAGTTTGATCAAAACTGATGAAACTTTGTGCCAAAGTGAACTGAAGTGAAGAAAGTTGTTGGACATCAGGTGCTCCTAAGTGAATATTTGACCTAACAGACAGAAATTAAAGTTGTTAGTTTAAACAATGAATCTGTTCAGTGTTTATGTGTTTCTGATCACACAGTAACAGAGCTGCAGTTCCACTTTGTACCACTGGAGGTCGATATTCATCCATGTCAGTGAGCAACAGAATCACCTCCAACTCTCGGGTCACTGATCAGAAAGTAGAACCGGTGGATGAGGAAGGATTCAGATACGTTACTGCAGTAAAAGTATTTAATACTACACTATAAAAATACTCTGTTACAAGTAAAAGTTACTGTAATCAGGGAAAAGTGCTGCAAGTATTGTTTCTGGAAATAGAGAAACGTGTGAGTTCAGAGTGACGATCAGCTGATCACACATTTATTCTAACTGATAGAAAGTGAGACACAAAATGGACGACATGTTTTTCTTTTGTCTCACAGACACAGACGAGCTCACTGAGGTCTGAAGAAACTCGAGCAGAAGAATGGGGCGTGAAAATGTCTGAAAACACCAAAAAATGACTCATAGCCAATCAGAAGGTCAGGATTTATAAAGGTCACGTCATCAGGATGAGCACACACACACACAGACACACAGTCATGGCTAACATGAAGGAGGTTAGGATGTCGCAATTATTATCTGCTCTGCATGTGTGTGTTATTGAGTGTTGTCCCATGATGCACTGGGGCAGTGTTGAAGTCAGTCTGCTGTCGGAGAATTTCAAAATTAAATCACAAAATAAATAAATAAATAAATAAAACAGACCTTCAGAGGTCAGAAACTGGTGGAAGTTACTGAGTACTTTTCTGAACTTTTCTGAAATTTAAAAAAGCTCCCCATGAGGGAAACAGGAAGGGGCGGGGCTTCAGCTCTCTGTAGTGGCCTCAGCCAATAGGAGGCATTCACTTGACCCAGCTGAAGACACACCAGGTGACACAGATTCAAGTTAATGAAGCAACGAAACAACAAGACATGAGACGACACAGAAGGTTCACATGCTTCCAACATACAATATAATATAATATAATACAATATAATGTAATATAATATAATGTGATATAATATAATACAATATAATGTGAACTCTTTGTCCTCGTTGTGATCAGAATATTTCAACACATCCAGTCTAAGAATCCAAAAAGCTTCAGTTTGGTTTCTGCCTGCTGCTGCTTCTCTCCTGCAGCTCAGAGGTAAATCTACTTTTTCCTCCACCACTTTATTTAAATACCTTTACATACTTCAGGTGAAGTGTCGTAGTCCACACAACATTTCTGGAGCTTCACAGTAAAACAGAGAAACAACCAGAGAAACATCAGGTGTCTCCATCAGCTCGTCTGCTGTGATCTCAGTCTGCAGCAGAGAACACATCACTAACTGATCTCAGACCAGATTTACACCTTTATTAACATGAAGGCTTCACTGGAGCTGCTGAGCTAACAGTGTTAGTGAGTCTGAAGTGCACAAGCTCGAGATCTGATGTTTCTTTGGTTGTTTCTCTGTTTTAAATCAAGTCTCAGCTGCTTCAGTTGTTTAGCAGAACGCTGCAACTCTGTTTTACTGTGAAGCTCCAGAACTGTTCTGTGGACTACCACACTTCACCTGACTGGAGATAAGAACTGTTCCTTTAAGGATACAAACAGCAGAGACAAAGATTCACAGAGATAAAAGAAGAAGCCTGGTCATAAAATGTCCTCTGATTGTTGGACCTATATCTATCTCTCCCACGTGGCCTCAGATCCTGCTGGAGGATCTGCAGCAGTGTGTAAAGTGAAAACCTGCTCAAGCAGCGGAAAATGGATTTCCAGAAGTCTCCAGGAGATTAACGTTAATATCATTAATGCTTTAACTCTTTTGTCCGTATACAGGGGCATTAATGCAGCAGGTAACAGCTGACAGGACGAGCAGCTACCTGCCTGAAGTATCTGTCAGTGTGCTCAGCAGAGTTTAGCTGATCAGAGACAACGAAACACCTCAGCTGTGACTGTTTGCTTTCAGGTCCACTTCCTCTGTGCTGCTGCTGCGGTGTCGAGTGTCGATCCTGACTCCTCACACAGACGCTCCTACAGGTGAAAATCCTCTTTTGCAACACAAGTTCATGTGAACGTAACATCCTGACATACTGAAAGAAAAACTGAGCTTTGTACCGTGAAGCAAGTTCAACAGAGCGCGGCGACACCTGAAGCCTCCGTCAGAGATAACAGGCACCATGATGCTGGTTATCAAGTCGCTTTGTTCACTCAGCTTTCATCTTCACACTCTGCACAGAACTCTGCACAGAACTCTGCACAAAACTCTGCACAGAACTCTGCACAGAACTCTGCACAAAACTCTGCACAGAACTCTGCACAGAACTCTGCACAGAACTCTGCACAGAACTCTGCACAGAACTCTGCACAAAACTCTGCACAGAACTCTGCACAGAACTCTGCACAGAACTCTGCACAGAACTCTGCACAGAACTCTGCACAGAACTCTGCACAGAACTCTGCACAGAACCGTGAAAGGAGGCGTTTGATACGACGCTCGACGTTTCTTCCAGACAAAATGCAACATTTTGTCTTCTGCCTCTGATGAAACGTGACATAATGAGGAATTCATAGGTTTATATATTATTTCACCTCTCAGTACGTTTACATCTCTAACATGACACAGACAGAAAGAAGATCATGTAGAACATTTGCTGAATGAACAAGAAGGAACAAATAATGCAGAATGAGTCAGAGACAGAGTTTCACAGAGTTTATAAAGTGTCTCCAACTCAACAACTCACTAAACTGACACATTTGTAAAGGGAGTCTGGCTGTAACAATTGCTGGAGCTCCCAAATATGTAATGATTATTCTTACTTTCAGGTCTGACATCATCTATTTTAATATTTTGCATTAAAAAACAGAATTTTTTTCAATAGTTTCCAGGTCATCATCTTCTTGTCCTAGTTGAATGACTCGCCTCTTATTGGATGTTTTGGTCATATTTATGTTAATATTTTAATGATAAATCATAGTTTTTCTCATTAGGTTTCATATATAGTCCGACGTTTTTTCTTCAATAGCTTCCAGGTCATGTGACCTGATGAATAGAGATCAGTGCAGAAGTGTTGAAGGAGACTCACCTCTTATTATTGGATTTTGGTGCTTCCTCTTATTTTTAATAACATTTTAATGAAAAATTAGCTCTTTCTGTTCAATATCTTCCAGTGATGTGACCCAAAACATTATGAAGTCACCAGGAATGAGCGTTGACGCATCTGATTGGATGCTTTTTTCTCCCAGAGGCCTCGGCGTTGTCACTACCTGCTCCATCTTAACCCGTCTGTGAACTAATCAGCCTGTATTAATCGTTTAATTAAAACCTGACGTACTTTGATTGACAGATCCCAGGTGAGGCAGCTCCTCGGAGTGACAGCCTCCAACCGTCAACCAATCAGGCGAATGGACCGGCTGGATAAGGACACAGCGTCCTGCTCAGTGCGCTCTGCTCCTGCAGCTCTATATAAGGTCGTCCATCTCGCCAATGGAAAGACATGGAGGTCAGCACAGGTCAGCGGATACACACACACACACTAACACACACACTAACACACACACACACCTTATATGGGAGAGAAAGTTAGTGGAAAATGTCGGTGTGAAACAACAGAGCGTGAAATTCCTCCTTTCTCTTAAATCCAATCTAAATCTCCCAGAGCTGACAGTCATGTTTGGTTTGGAGCGAAGCATCACGCTGCAGCTCAGAGATGACCTGAAAAAATGAAATAAGAAACACACACACACATTAACACACACAACACACACTCTGGTCTGTTCATGAGGGATATAACCCAAATACATACATGATCCATGTTCACTCTCACTGACGGATCAAACTGGTTCTCATCAAGACACGAATCACACGTCACAGCCATCTCCTCAAACTTCAGCCACCGGTTTATGAACACCGTCAGTCTGCAGCAGCGTTAAACTGCAGTTCAGTAAAAACAGAATGTAAGACCTCATGAGTCATTAATGTTGGGAATAACAGGTTTAATGTTCAACAATGCAGTGAATTTAATAAGCTTCTCATATGGTTCTCTAAAGCATTTCCCTCTGAAAGGGAGCGAAGTTGAACATGAACTCTCTCTTTGGAAATACCAAAGTAAAACAGTTTCTCAAAGTTGAACTCGAGTACAGGACTTTAGTTAAAGTACTTTAGTAGTTACTTTCCACTATGGCAACCTCACAGTTGGCAGGTAATTGTTGAGGTCAGCTGTCGTCAGCTTACTGAGAGTTTCAGCAGTTAGCTATGTGAGATCCCCTGGTGCTAAGCCATGCTAATGCTAGGCTAGCTTTGTGACATCTTAGCTGACATGGACTTACAGGTTCCTTCTCCCTGTTGTTAATGTCTCTTAAACTTCTGTCTGGTGCTGGTATCAGCTGTTTCATCTGCTCACTGACTGTCACAAACTACCAGTGTTGATAAGACAAGAGAGCAATCATCGAGTTACGGTAAATATCTGGTGTTAGAAATATAGCTTTGGTAAAAGAGAAAGTTTCTGATATAAAATGAATGTGTGAATCGAAAGTTATGATAATGTGATCAGCTCACACTTCCTGCTCTAGAGGCAAATTGATACGTCCATCACTGGGACAAACAAAACGTTTTTCACACAAAGATAAAAAAAAACGTTGTGTAACATTTGCCGAATTAAGAAGTGGGCCCTAACTGTAAAGACTGTTTGTAGACAACATTTCATAACATTTATAAAGTTTCTCCCAAAGCAAAAAGTCTCAAAATTGAGGGAGTCTGGGGACTTTCTCCACGGGGACAAAGAAGTAGCCTATATTGTTACTGTTTAGTGTCTTTGTAACATGTGACATGTTTAGATCAATAACATGTTTCTTCTTTCATAAATGGAGTGTAAATGGTGAAATCAGTGTAAACAGTGTGTTCAAACAGCTGATCAATGTTGGCAGGTAAGACTTTAGCACTTTAGACACAGAAGCAGACAGGCTGGTACAGACATGCTGCCACAAACTGACACTTTTTACAAGGAGACAAACAACTTCAGCTGAAAGATTTATTGCTGAATTTACAACAAGGACACAATCAGTGCGTTTACATGCACATCTTAGTCAGATTACAGTCATAGTTCGACTCTGCTACTCAATCAGACAACTGCAATTGTCCGAGTATACATGCCGGTGAGAAAATGTAATTATTGTCCAGAGCATGTCATACCCCGGTACGCTAGGTGGCGCTGTACCCATTTCAACTAGTGGTAACAGAAACACCTCCGGCTGACCTCTTTACGTCACCAGCAACAACAAACCAGAAAGATGGCGTATGAAGAGCGAGACGAAGCTACATCTACATTTGTACATTTCGTATATGGTGTACATGATAATTACATAGACTAGATGCACAATGGCGCTCTTTCTTGCAGTGATTTCAGAGGAAAGACGCCGCCGTCCTTCTACTTCCGGTTCACGGCCCCGGGCCTGCGCAGAACACAAAATCCAATCTGATCTGATGGAACGTATACATGCAGGAGAAATGTGACTATCGATCGAATAATCTAGGTGTTTTAATCCGACTATGAGGAATCCGATCCGGTCTGATTTTATTCAGACTAAGGTGTATACATGCATCTTAAAAATCCAATCATAGTCGGACTAACCCAGTAATTCGGTTTTCCCGAGTGTCATGTAAACACACTGAATGAGTTTACGAGAATCTGTCAGAGATAGTGTGTCATAATATTCATAAAGTTTTACGCTACTCAACAACTCCTAAAATTAGATGATTTGTTAAGGGAGTCTGGTGAGATTGTGTTACATTGTATATTACATTTAATGCAGAATTAACAAGAAGGAGACAATGAGTTAGAATCTGTCAGAGACACAGTTTTACAACATTATAAAGTTTGTTTTAACTCAACAACTCTTAAAATCACTACATTTGTTAAGGGAGTCTGGTGATGTGTTGGTGGTTACTGCTTCTAACACTGGCACGTTAAGAGAGCAGTGAAGCTTACAGAGATCAGACAGATCCAGGTTAATGTAAAATAAACATAAAACATATTTGTTTTATTTTTACCTCTCTTTTACTTCACCTTTCTGTCACCTTATTGTCTATTTGCTTACAACTCTTCCTACTTTTCTCCTTCCTCTCTTCACCCTAGTTAACCGACTCTGTCCGTGCCTGTAACCTCCAGAAAAGTTTGTGTTTTCAAGTTTGGATGGAAAGTCTGCCCCTTTTTTTTAGATCTCCTCCCTATTTAGACAGCTGTCTTTTTCTAAATCTGTCCATCCTCTGAGCATCTGGCCCGCCAGCTCATATCACTTCAAAAGGTAGACACAATTATGTCACACACACACACACACACACACACACGCTGCATGATGTACAGTCAGAGAAACATGAACTTTCTCCAGCCTGATCCCCTGAAGTCTAATGACGAGGAAAAGCTCAGAGGAGAAACGATTACATAAGGAAAGTAGTTTGATGTTGAAACCATCTTAAATTGCCTTTTACATGCAGCGTGATTGTAGACAGGATTATAGAATTATTAAGCGTGTTTACCTGCCCTGAGACTGCAGATAACAGGATAACAGCTTCTCTTCTTTTAAATGTTCAATTCAGCTCAATTCAAAGGCATCAAGGTACCAATATAAAGGCAGTGCACAAAAATATGAATTTAAGTAATGAAAACATTTCAACACAAAAAGTAAACGAACATAAAGATCATAAAAATGTTTTGATTACATAAAACCATTTCTGTTGGAACATGTTGTTGCACGTGTTCCCTGTCAAATAACCTCTATGACATTTAAATGGTATTAATTGGGCCAATCTGTGAATTCTATCTTCATAAATGTTTCTTCCTGTATTATTGTCTAAATGTTGTTTCAGCTCTGTGAGCCTAGTTGTTTGAATGTAGCCTAAACTTATAGTGATCTTTGTTTGTTTGTTTTTAGGCAGGCCATTCTGTATAGTGCTAATATACATTTTGCTGCTGCCCCCGTCAACAGCAGTAGATTGTTTAACTCCTACGAGACTTAGCGCCACTCATAAGGTTGACAAGTCATTATAAAATGGAAGAAGTTAATGTTTCATATAGTGTCATCATAGCACTGAAGTTCAAGTTTTTTGCAATTCATTACCAATCCAGTGGTGGTCAACATTGTACAGCATGATGAAGGCTTGCTGAACAGGCAGTTAACATTCATGCACTCCATCTTTTCAAAGGGTAGGTGATTAAAAAAGCAAGACAAGATGAAGTCTAGGTTGCAGGTGGGGGAGATGTTTGGGTGTGTCTGCAGAGACTGAAGCTGATCTCAGTTCAGACTGCAGCACTGATAGTCATCTTCACTTGTTGTGATTGGTCCGTCAGCCTCCCTCTCCACCCACCAGCTGATGGTGCTACTTCAAAACTCTGTTGAATATCAGGACACAGAGATCACTTCCAGCTGGGGAGAGAAGAAGAGAGACAACAGAAGTCAGAATTAAGTTTTACAGAGACTCCCTCCATTAGCTGTCGGTCAGTCACAGTCCTTTTAGACTTGCCACTCGGCAGCCATCCTGGCTACAACCCCGGGGCAGTTATTTCTGGCGGAAAAGACCAGGCTCCTATCTAAATGAATGGCAGAGAGAGCCAGAACTTCTAAAATTGCAAGGATATAATATCGGTCAGATCTGATTTAAAAAAAAAACTCCTGAAAAGTTTGAGATCAGATTTTATGCTATGACAGTTTGCCGACTGAGGACCAATCCAGCTTCATTTCCTGTAGCCTCTGGCTCATCTGGTTGGCTGACTGTTCTGTCATTCTCTCTTTCTGTCGTAATCTGAAGCCCGTTACTGTTCTCCTTGCACAACTTCACCGAGTAAATTAGAAAATCCCAGATCTCTGCTTTCATACTAACTGTGTTTATTAATACTATTGAAACCAGCTTGAACAAACTCTCACCCTCTACTGACCTCAGACTCTCCAGTCTACAGTGTGGGCTCTCCACAAGGTCAGACAGCGGCTTCACTCCTGAATCTGGCATCTTAATTCCTTTCATCTCCAGTTCTCTCAGATGGGAGGGGTTGGACTTTAGAGCTGAGGCCAGAGAAGCACAGCTGATCTCTGACAAACTGCACTGACCCAATCTGAATAAAGAATAAATTATGTAACTTACAATTAAACAGGTCAAGTCATGTCAAGTCAACTTATAGAGCACATTTAATCTGTTTGTCAAAAAAGAGACTATTTACCTATTCTTTGTATTAACTTATTTTCATTATCACTTATCTAAAACTTATCCTGAGGCAGTTTTGGGGTACCGACGGGCCCGAAGGGCAGAAGCCGCAGCCGTGGCAGAGGCAAAGCAGCGGGTGTGGGAAGAGTTCGGCGAGGCCATGGAGAAGGACTTTCGGGCGGCGCCAAAGCGCTTTTGGAAAGCTGTCCGGCACCTCAGGAGGGGGAAACGGGGAACCATTCAAGCTGTGTACAGCAAGGATGGGACCTTGTTGACCTCAACTGAGGAGGTCATAGGGCGGTGGAAGGAGTACTTTGGTGACTTTGCTGAATCCCACTCAGCTACCCTCTGTAACGGAGACAGAGCTGGAGGATGGCGGGGTATCATCGCCGATTTCCCTGGGTCACTGTCACTGTGTTAGTTAAACATCTCCACAGTGGCAAAGTCCCAGGGATCGATGAGATGCCACCAGAAATGCTGAAGGCTCTGGGTGTTGAGGGGCTGTCCTGGTTGACACGCCTCCTCAACAGTGCATGGGGGTCGGGGTCGGTACAGAAGGAGTGGCAAACAGGTGTAGTGGTCCCTCTCTTTAAGAAGGGGGACCAGAGGGTGTGTGCCAATTACAGAGGTATCACACTACTCGGCTTGCCTGGGAAAGTCTACTCCAAGGTGCTGGAAGGGAGGGTCCGGCCAACTGTCAAACCTCGGATTGAAGAGGAACAATGTGGATTCCATCCTGGTCGTGGAACAATGGACCAGCTCTTTACTCTGGCAGGGATCCTGGAGAGGGCCTGGGAGTACAATCTCCCAGTCCACATGTGTTTTGTGGATCTGGAGAAGGCGTACGACCGGGTCCCCTGGGATGTTCTGTGGGAGGTGCTGTGGGTGTATGGGATGAGGGGGTCCCTTCTCAGGGCCATCCAATTCCTATATTCTCAAAGCGAGAGCTGCGTGCGTTTACTCAGCAGTAAGTCAGACTTGTTCCAAGTGGGTGTTGGCCTCCGCCAGGACTGTGCCTTGTCCCCAACCCTGTTTGTGATATACATGGACAGGATTTCGAGGCGCAGTTGGTGACCTCAAGATTGCATCACTGCTTTTTACAGATGATGTGGTCTTGATGGCACCATCGGCTTTAGATCTACAATGCTCACTGAATCGGTTCGCGGCTGAGTGTGAAGCGGCAGAGATGAGGATCAGCACCTCTAAATCTGAGGCCATGGTTCTCAGTAGGAAAACGGTGGATTGCCTACTCCGGGTGGGGAATCAGTCCTTGCCCCAAGTGAAGGAGTTCAAGTACCTCAGAGTTTTGATGGGGCGTGAGATCGATCGGAGAGTCGAAGCAGCAGGCACGGTGTTGCATGCGCTTCACTGCACAGTTGTGACGAAAAGGGAGCTGAGCCAGAAGGCAAAGCTCTCGATTTACCAGTCAATCATCGTTCCTACCCTCACCTATGGTCATGAGCGATGGGTCATGACCGAAAGAATGAGATCGCGGGTACGAGCGGCTGAAATGGGTTTTCTCCGCAGGGTGGCTGGGGTCTCCCTCAGAGATAGGGTGAGAAGCTCAGCCATCCGGGAGGGACTCGGAGTAGAGCTGCTGCTTCTCTGCGTGAAAAGGAGCCAGTTGAGGGGGTTCGGGCATCTAATGAGGAGGCCACCAGGGCACCTTCCTAGGGAGGTGTTTCTGGCACTTCAACTGGGAGGAGACCTTGGGGTAGACCCAGGACCAGGTGGAGGGATTATATCTCTTTTCTGGCCTGGGAGCGCCTGGGGATTCCCCAGTCAGAGTTAGCCGACGTGGCCGAGGAAAGAGAAGTCTGGGGCTCGCTGCTGAAGTTGCTGCCCCCGCGACCTGACTTTGGATTAGCGGTTGAAGATGGATGGATGGATGGATGGACTATCTAAAAAAAAAAATTTAAAAAAAAGTGATATTTATAATATACGGTCAAGAGTTTAATTAAGTTCAGAGTGCATTCCCAGAGGAAATGAAAACTGAAAAAGAGATCTCAGTAGTGTCTCATTCATTTCTCCTAGACAACTATGAGATCTATGTGAGACCAAAGTGAGGCCGTGGCTGATTTCTCCTGTTTCTCAATTGTTACTCCTGAGAAACAGGTGCAGAAAATCTCAACTTGGGCTCCCTGTAAGTCTGAAAGGAGATCTCATCAAGCTCTCAATGAAGTTTCAGAATGTCTCTGCAGTGCTGGAAAGGAGCAAGGTTTAAGTAGTAAAGTCTCAAGTCTCACCTATTGCTCCTAAGGAATTGTAGGAGAAACAAATGAGAAATGTTTGAGACCAAAAAAGACTACAACGAGACTGAAATGGGAACTCTCATTGAGCTCCTTTACAGCTCCATAGCCATAAAGGAGCAAGCTTTGAGCAGTAAAATTTTCCTCTGGGTTATCCAGTGCAGATTTTCGTTGTTATATGAAGGTTTTAAATGTGCAGCTCAACTTTGCTCTGCCACAGTCAGTGGACTAAACCACAAAAAAGATAGGAGACTTTCGCTTTTAGATACTCAGTGTAGATAAGCATAATATCAGCCTTTTGTTTGCAGTTTAATGTCAACACATCTTTCATATTATATTCATCCGAGCACAGAGGTAAAAAAAAAAATAAAAATAGTGTCTGACCTCAGAATCTCCAGTCTACAGTGTGGACTCTGCAGAAAATCACACAGCAGCTTCACTCCTGGATAATATACAAGTTGTTGAAGCTCAGGAGCAGCTCTCTCAGATGGGAGGGGTTGGACTTCAGAGCTGAGGCCAGAGAGGCACAGGTGCTCTCTGACAAACTGCAGTAACCCAATCTGAATAAAGAATAGATGATGTAGATAAAAATCAATTCATAATCCAAACAGATGTTTTCAGATTTTAAATGCGGCGCTCAACATAACTATGTCCTAATCAATCAGCTTTTCTCTAAAATGAGTCAAGTGACTTTGTCATTGTGGTATTGTGGATCATCATAGAGTCAGAATTCTACAGACATCATCCAGAGCATCATTCATACACCTATTTGTGCCAACACAGATTAAAAGGGAACAGAAACCTGTTCTGCTCCCCACCAATGTGTGTGTGTGTGTGTGTGTGTGTGTGTGTATGTGTGTGTGTGTGTGTGTGTGTGGTAAAGGATCAGTGAACTGACCTCAGAATCTCCAGTTTACAGTGTGGACTCCGCAGAAATTCACACAGCAGCTTCACTCCTGAATCCTGCAGGTAGTTTCCACTTAGCTGCAGCTCTCTCAGATGGGAGGGATTGGACTTCAGAGCTGAAGCCAGATAAGCACAGCTATTCACCAGCAAACTGCAGCAACCCAAACTAAACAAAATAAAATAAAATAATCAATTATCTTTACAGTGAGTCAAGTCTTTAGTAAATGCAAAGCGTTAGTACTAATCTACTTCATTCACTGGACAACAATGTAACTTTAAGGGTATGGACCAAAACATTGAACCCTAAGTCAAAGATTTAAACTTAATTTAAAAAATAACATTAACTATAGTCAGTGAACTGACCTCAGAGCCTCCAGTTTACAGTGTGAACTGGCCAGCCCCCCACACAGCAGCTTCACTCCTGAGTCCTGGAGCTTGTTCCCACTCAGGTCCAGTTCTCTCAGATGGGATGGGTTGGACTTCAGAGCTGAAGCCACAACTTCATAGTGAGTCTCTGACAGTCCACAGTTAGAAAGTCTGTCATGACAAAATGATTACAAAATGTTATTAACAAAGAGGACATTTTATATCTACTCCATCCATTTGTTGATAAAACAGCCGATACATGATATTTAAATAGCGGAATATTTTATGTTCTTGACAGATGACTGCATTAAGGGTGCTCAGATTGATTGGCTACCGATTTGTTATTGGCTGATACTGGTTATTAAAAGTTTGATCGGTGGTCTCTATCAAAGCCAATCAGAAGAGCTGATCAGATGATCCATAACACATTGAAAATTGCTTTCCCAGTCTAGTAGTTTTACCAGGTGTCTAAAAAGGAGAATATACTTTTGATGCTGTGGTACAAGGAAATCCTTGTGATTAATCACATCTGGACTCACACAGCCTTTCTGCAGTTCCTCACAGCTGGAATCAGTCTCAGTCGACCTTGATTTGTTGTGTTGTATTTTTTCAGGTCGAACTCATCCAGAACCTCCTCTGAAATCTGCAGCATGTAGGCCAGAGCTGAGCAGTGGATCACAGAGAGTTCCTTCTCTGATCTGTTCTCCGACTTAAGGAACTTTTGGATCTCCTGATGGACTGAGTGGTCGTTCATCTCCGTCAGACAGTGGAAGATGTTGATGCTTCTGTCAGGAGCGATCTTATCACTGTTCATCTCCTTCAGGTTGTTGATGGCTTTCTGGATGCTGCTTGAACCGATCTTTGTCTGACCCAGCAGGCCTCTTAAGAGTCTCTGGTTGGACTCCAGAGAGAGGCCATGAAGGAAGCGAATAAACAGGTCCAGGTGACCATTTTTACTTTTAAGAGATTTTTCCATGATGTCCCTGAGAAAGACATCCAGTGATGGAAAACAGCTGTCATCATTCCTAAAAAGCTTAACAAGCCTCTTGAGAAAAGACTCTGAGTTTGACCCTGTGTGTTTCAAGACTTTCTCCAGGAAGTCCTCCAGGACCTTTGTGTTCCTGTTGGAGTAACAGTGGAACATGTAGACCGCAGCCAGAAACTCCTGAACGCTCAGATGAACAAAGCAGTAGACTGTTTTCCGGAAGATCTCACTCTCTCTTCTGAAGATCTCTGTACATACTCCTGAGAACACCGAGGCCTCTGTGACATTAAGACCGCACTGCTCCAGGTCTTCTTGGTAGAACATGATGTTTCCTGTCCCCAGATGCTCAAACGCCAGCCTCCCCAGCTTCAGAAGAACTTCCCTGTCAGCCTCCGCCAGCTCCTGTGGACTCGTCTCACGTCCCTCACCAAACTTCTGCTTCTTCCTCTTTGTCTGAACCAGCAGGAAGTGTGAGTACATGTCAGTCAGGGTCTTGGGCAGCTCTCCTCTCTGGTCTGTAGTCAATATGTGGTCCAGAACTGTAGCTGTGATCCAGCAAAAGACTGGAATCAGACACATGATGTGGAGGCTCCTGGAGGTCTTGATGTGTGAGATGATTCTGCTGGACAGATCTTCATCACTAAACCTCCTCCTGATGTACTCCTCCTTCTGGACGTCAGTGAAGCCTCGCACTTCTGTTACCCTGTCGACACATGAAGGTGGGATCTGATTGGCTGCTGCAGGTCGGGAAGTTATCCAGACGAGAGCCGAGGGAAGCAGCTTCCCCTCGATGAGGTTTGTTAGCAGCACGCTGACTGATGACTTCTGTGTGACATCAGACATGACCTCATGGTTCTTGAAATCCAGTGAAAGTCTGCTTTCATCCAGGCCGTCAAAGATGAACAGAAGTTTACAGACAGCAAGCTTCTCTGCTGTCAGCTTCTGTAATGATGGATGGAAAACATGGAGCAGCCTGAGAAGACTGTACTGCTCATCTCTGATCAGGTTCAGCTCCCTGAACGAAAGCAGAACCAGTAGACTGACATCTTGGTTTTCGGAGCCCTCTGCCCAGTCCAGAGTAAACTTCAGCACTGAGAAGGTTTTTCCAATGCCAGCAACGCCGTTGGTCAGAACGACTCTGATGCGTCTCTGTTGGTCAGGTGAGGCTTTAAAGATGTCGCGGCACTCAATTGAAGTATCATGGAGGGTCGCCATCTTGGATACCGTCTCAAGCTGCCAAACCTCATGTTGGGTATTAACCTCTTCACTCTGTCCCTCTGTGATGTAGAGCTTAGTGTAAATGCTGTTGAGGAGGGTTCTACTTCCTGTTTCACTTCCCTCATCCACACGTTCACACCTCCTCCGCAGACTGATCTTATGTGCATCTAAAACCTCTTGCAGACCTCTATCAGCTGAAAGAGAAGAAAAATGTTCAGACTAAAGAAAGACTTTAAGAAACTCATGATTATTTTCATTACCAATAACACACTGCTCAAAAAAATGAAATGAAGCAAACACTTAATCAACATGGTATAACACAGAGTCAGTTAAACTTAAACAATATCAATCTGTTCATTTATGAAGCAAAAGTGATTGTGAATCAATTTCACCTGCTGTGCTTCAAATTTAAGCGACAACAATGGAGAAGCAAAAGCAAGACAATCGCCACTAAGGGAATGGTTTTGTACAGACAATTGCTTTCTCCTTAGCGTTCCTGACTGACTCTTCTCTATGTTTGTGTTCTTCTAGTGTGTTCTTCTTCTAAAGAAGGACCCTGGACAAACTGCTGTCCATACTGGACAACACCCACCACCCTCTGCACAACAACGTCACCAGGCAGAGGAGTGTGTTCAGTGGCAGACTGCTGTCCCAGTCCAGCTCCACCAACAGACTCAAAAACTCTTTCATCCCCCTCGCCATCAGACTGTACAACAGCTCTCAGTAAAGGCAGGGAGGACAATAGATAATAGACAATGGGCAATTTCTACCTCTATTTGCACATCCATTTGCACTTTTTCACTTTCATTTGCACTGTCTACTGTTTTGCACTGTTTACTGTAGCTACTGTTCATTTCATTTTTTATATATATACTTTATATTTTATCTTTTATTCTATTTTTAATTATATTCTTAAGGTTAGGGTTTTTAATTTTAGTTTAATGTATCTGGTATGCTACTGGACACTTGAATTTCCCTCAGGATAAATAAAGTATCTATCTATCTATCTATCTATCTCTATCTATCTAGTATCCTTGTCACTACTGGTAGCATGAGTCGGTGCCTGCAGTGCCATCAGGTTGCACAGGTAGTCCATTTCCTCCAGGATGGAACATCCATATTTGCGGTCACAGGAAGGTCTGCTGTGTATCTGAGCACAGTCTCAAGAGCATGGAGGAGATACCAGGACACCGGCTATTACACTAGGAGAGGTGGACCGAGCCATAGACCTGTATCAACCCAGCAATAGGACCAGTATCTTCTCATTTGCGCAAGGAAGAACAAGAGGACCACTGACAGAGCCCTACGAAAAATGACCTCCAGCAGGCTACTGGTAAGAATCTTTCTGACCAAACTGTCAGAAACAGTTCATCATGACCTCATGATCGTGGTATGATGGCTCACAGCGCTGCATCATGCTATTGGTTGGCATTCATGAGAGAACCAGAGTTGGCAGGTCCACCATTAGCGCCCCCTTTCTATTCACAGATGAGAGAAGATTCATACTGAGCATCTGTGACAGGTCCGTGGCTGTGGTGAACGTTAGGCTGCCTGTAACATCATCCAGCATGACCGGTTTGGCGGAGGGTCAGCAAGTACCCCAAGGACACCATTCGCAGACCTATCAGGAGCATGCCCAGGTGTTGTTGGGAGTGCATACAGGCAAACTGTAATAGAATACAAATCTTAATTTTTTACTCTCGTGTGGTTTTGAATCTAGCCCACAGTGGATTGATGATTTTGGTTAACACTGACTGCTGTCATTTTGATTCTTTCATTTTTTTGAGCAGTGCAAGAACGATCAATATAAGAACACAACAGCGAGAGGATTCTGTTAAACATCTAGACTGACCAATGTTGATATTAGCAGACAAGTTTTTGAGCTGTTTTAATGTGCTGACACTGATGAGCTAATCAGCTTTCTACTGTAGCCTGAAAACTGATACTGTAATAGCAGTGCACTTTTCCTCAGTGGATGTCTGGTCATTGTTTATCATGTTGATCTGCAGGATGAGACATGTTTGTGAGTGATGAATGTTAGATGTAAATGTATTCTTTCGGGTTCTTAAAGGAGAATATAGGAAAAGTGATATAGAGCAGACATGTATGCTAGAGTAGAAAAAAACATTCAGTTATAAATGCTATAAATGTAATGATCTTTATAAAGGTTTTTAAATGGCTGTGCTGTGTGACACAACAAATGCATTAAAACAACAAGTCTTGTTTTCAGACAGGTGTACAGTCTTACTTTGTACGGGTCGTCTCTGACTGTCTGTCCACAGTCCAGATGTTGTTCTGCATCTTTCTCCACACTGGGGGCAGGAGTCGTCTCCTGATGAAGCAGACTGGTCCCAGTATGAGGTGATGCAGCGTCTGCAGAACCAGTGTCCACAGCTGGTAGAGACCGGATCTTTCAGGATGTCCTGACACAAAGCACAGCAGGACGGCTGCTCCTCCACAGAAACGTGACTCTTCTGCTCTCTGTGAAGACATTTCTTATAAGTAAAATGATTTGTTGGTTGTTGAAAAAAACACATCATGTAACTTTATTTGTTGTTTGATACAAAAGGAAAACTCGACATTTTGTTGTGTTTTCAGGTGCTTTTCTCTTAATATCCCATCAGTAGTTTGTAGCTGTAAAACCCAGACTGAGATCCATCCAAGTTTAAACTGGCACTAATAATTTTGCATCATGAATGTAAGCATTTTAGAGACATTTTGTGTTTATCCTCAGTGCATCATCCTAATCAGGTCAGTTTGCAGTAAAAACAGCATCTTACTTTGTGTCTGAGGGTCCAGGTTCATTACTGAAGTTCAGAATATCTTATTTGCACTGGTCACCCTTCATAGACACACAGATGGATCCTGGAGACTCTGCTCTCTGTCTGCAGGACTGAACTCTGAAAACACCAAAATGTTTTTGTTATGTCCTGTAAATCCCTGATAATTATCTGATGAAAGTCCTCAAGATTCTGTAAACACAATCTACTCGTACTGTCGATAATTCAGATGTTCAAAAGTTTGTCTTAAATCAGATTACAGCTTCTCTAGGTGATTGACAGCTGTCATATGTACAAAGAGAATTAAGGGAAAACTGATTTCTACTTGTCAGTGTCACAAATGTTAGTTAGGGATACATTTTTAGTAGACATTTTTATATGCAAACACAAAATCAACTAGACAAGATCTTGCAATCGGATCATAACTGTCCCAACGCCCATTGACATATTCACATTCTGACCAATGACTGCTCATCAATGATTGGTCCCCATGCTCAGAAAATACCAATCTTTGTAATCTGTCTTCAGTTGGATCTCAACTGCACACCTATAAAGTCTAGTGTTTCGACTCAGTCACACTGACAAAATCTGTTAGACTGACATAAAAACACCTGGCAAAATACTCAAAGTGGCTGAAACTCAGGCTAAAATCTGTCTTATGTATAGACAGAAAAGGTCTGTTGATAAATAGTATATGCAAAATTACAAACTTGCCTTTATTTATGCTGATTTCTTTTGGTTGGATGATTTTTTTAAAACTTGAACTGTGCTTTCAGAAAAAGAAACCTTTGTCATAGCAGATTTCGCCTGCCAAGCCTGGTAGATGAGGCAGAATATTTAGCTGGAGACCAAGATGCAAAATAGCCTTTCATTTTGTAATGAGACAGTTTTTAATGAAACTTTGAGAGAAAGGCTTTATGAGTACATGACATGAAAGCAAAACAAATCAATCAATCATTCACATAAACTGACTCACAAGATGAAAACATCACTAGCCAATGCTGTCGTGACTGGTAATGAAACGTAATCATATGAATGAGTAAGTATGGTATGGTATATTAAGAACACAACCATGAAGGCTGTCACGGATACTGAGAGGAAGATGAACAAATTATTTCTATTCATCATGAGTCCCAAAAAGTTTGTTCAATTTAGACAAAACATATATTTTACTTGTAAAACTTCACTTTAAAATGTAATATATAAACACAAAATAAACATGCCATTGTTAGAACTAACTGAAAACCAGTTGTACACAAGAGTTAGTATCAGTTCTCTTACTTGTCTGAGGGTCCAGGTTCATTACTGAAGTTCACTGGATCTTCTTTGGACTGGTCAGTCCTCACAGACAGACAGATGGATCCTGGAGGTTCTGCTCTGTACTCCTCTTCCTCTCCACAAACACTCATCTTCTGCTCTGAAGTCAGTCTGAGAGTTGAAACAGTGACACTGACTGTGAGCTCAGAACTCAAGAATCAAGACAGACAAGTTTGTCTAATTGTGACGCCGGGCTGAGAAACCAAGATGTCACACAAACACACACAAAGCGTATACGTGTGTAAATGTAAAATAAAACCTGCTTGTCAGTTTTCTTTAAATTTGTGCTTGTTTTCTTTAGTTACAGTAGTTTTAATGTTGATTATTCAGCCAATCAGGACTTTGTGTCCACAGATGACTCAAACTATCGAGTTCATTCTAACATTTCTGTCCTCAACAGTCCACAGAGAGAAAACCAACTTTGACAGTTAAATATTCAATTTATTTAAATGTTATATTAATACTCACCAGCCTCAGACTCAGTTCTGCTTCTGGTCTGTCGACTAAACATGCAGTCTGACCCGACTGACTGAACACTTCCTGTTCTCATGTACCTGGATCACCTGAACAGTAATGCTCCTCCCATCTACAATTAAAGGATATAAAAGCTGATCATCAGCTCCTTCATCTTCCTCTGCTTCTGGAGAGCTTTCTGTGTGACTGGAGACAGTGGGTGAAAGGTCAACAACATGAAACATTGTGTTTAAAATATATATATACATTTGTATTTATCGTTCTTTTTCCAATACTTTACATTTTCACCCAAAATACGGTTGGAGCATTTAGCTTGTGTGTCATTTCTGGATTTGGAAATACATTGAATTTATGAATCTTTTAAAGAACATTTTGTATTTGCAACACTATAAAAACCAAACCTTGAAATACACTTTGAAATAACATTATAAAAAATTAAAAATGAGTTACATTATATATAAGCTTTATGTCTGATGCCTGGTTTTCTTCCCGGATGCTATTATAACAGTTCAGTATTTGTGCAACATTTGAACTCACCCGTTCACCATCCAGTAATTCAACTCACCCAGTTTATTTGTTTGTTTGTTTTCTGTGCAATAAAATGTGCAATAATTTACTTTTGTTGTTATTCACACTGTAAATTATTTTCAGTTATTACTTAGTGCAATATTATCTAGATTGATGTTATAGTAAAGTACGAGGCTATACGTCTTCTATATGTATATATACTGCATATAGTTGTCACATGATTTTAATGCATATTCTTTACTTAACATTATTTCTTATCTTTACTCTTTATATTCTCTTTTAATCTCTCTATACTTTAACATTTCTCTTCTAGTAGGAGCAACTGTAATGTACCAGAATATTTCTGATTGCTGAAATAAAACAGAACAGAAATAAAATAAAATAATACAAATAAATAAAACATCTGCACATGTTTTTTGCATTAAACTCCTCAAATTCTGACACTTTGGGCTTGTAAGACAGGTCGGCCACCAGCCCACTGTGTCAGTATACAGACAAGCTGGGAATGAGACTCAAAAATCCACTTTTTTTATAAATTGGACCACAATTCTTAGCTGATATAAATGTAAGTGTTAATTGCACAATATAAAGGCTGTATAATAACACCTGCAGTGTTTAGATTGGTTCTCTATGAACATTTATTTCACTTTCTATTGTGTCTGCAAGCACAAAATCTCTCTGGAGAATAAAGCTGCACTCTCGTCTCCATTGCAGATTAAATAAATAAATAAATAAATGTTGGTAGATGCAAATCTGAGGGAAACACAAGGAGGGAAGTTTTCTTTTTCCACTTTAACTAACTAAAAGTTCTCATTTTGCACAATACCAGAATTATAAATATTATATTATTTGATAATGTGTTCATCACTTTAGTGTTGGTGATGTGATAGTTAGGGTGGAGCTCATCTGTAATAATACATTGGTAATTACCTTTTACTGAGTTCAGCAGGTTTTCACTTGTCCAAAGCAGAACAGACTGACACACACACACACACGCACACACTCACACACACACACACACACACTCACACACACACACACACACACACACACACACTCACACACACACACGTGTTTGTTCATTAGGCCCGGCGGAAGTTTTTCGTCTCCTCAGAAACAAACGTGCTTTTGGCTTTTTGGCTTTTACTCTCCGTTACCACGGAGACGACTGAAACCCTGACTGCCCACTGTCACCATGGCAACACACACACACACAGCGTATGTTATAAATCTTAAAGGACAGGTCAGGTGTTACATGTAGAATACTGATTGTTAACATCAGCTGTGTTAGTAACGTTCTCACGTTCACACGCGCTGCTCTTCACTGAAGTTTGTGAGAGTTTGACTTCAGACGACGATGAAGCTCCACTGACGGTGGAGAACTGTTCTGTGTCAGACAGTCATTTATCTTCATTATGGACCCACATGCTGTGACTTCCTCCATTAATCCACTGATCGTTTGGTTTGTAACGATTGTCAAATAGTGAGAAACGTGAATGATGAGTGTAAAATGACTCCACAGTGTTTGTGAGGTGCAAAACTCAACATTATATCACACAAACAATCAAATTATTCAAAGGATGTTTTACACAGGAAGTGATTTCATTGACCGATTAATCAACTAATAGTTTCAGCTGTAAATTCTTCATACTGTCAGATAAATGTAGTGGAGTAAAAAACACAATATTGTGTAATAAGTGAGTTCGGCTCATGTCTCAGCGTATCTATTCATATTTTTGTGGCCATATGTGACTAGTCATGTATAGGTAAGGTAAAATTGGTCATGTTTCAAAATGAATAAATGTTTAGACAGTGAAGTAAAGTTTTAAATTCTTTAGGATTATATAATGTTGAAATATTGGAGTAGAAATTAGAACAAAATATTCTGTTCTGTCAGCAGCTGAACCTCTTCAGTGTGTGGCCCCCTGGTGGCAGGAGGACTGTGTCTGTGTGTGAGCTGTCAGACAGAATATATGTGCTGTTAAATATAAATAAACACATCAACAAAACAAACACAGTGTTAGAAATATAAACACAGTTAACAGTGAGGATCATATATATATATAATATATGGCCACTGATAGATTCTGTCTCATGCATCATCTCATTCACATGTTCCTTCATCGCGTGACTCTACAGGAAGTTGGTGCAGGCTCGTGTGGCGGCAGCAACCACACTCATTTGAATCACTGGAAACATCAGAGATGTGGGCGTCGAGATGGAACCGGGCCAATGTTTGAGCGACCTCGTTATACGACACAAACTGACACCTGCCTGTTGTAAATGTGTTTGTTCCTCTCCTCAGGTACACAAGTGTCACCAGCCTCATGTGTGAGAAGGAGCTGAAGTTAAAGTTCTGGATTACTTTCAGACATCTGAAACTAAAAGTCTGGGTTTAATTTTCTGATGATAAATTAGCATTTTTATTTTAAGCTTCATGTGTTTTTAAATGTAAAATCATCATCTGAAAAGTAATTAGTTACTAAAGCTGTCAGAGAAACATAGTCAAAAGTAAAACAATGTTAAAAGACATGAAAAGTTCTTGAATAAAAGTCCTAAAGTATCTGATATTAAATCTACTTACTTCAATCAAATGTACATTCACTGTGTGTGTGTGTGTGTGTGTGTGTGTGTTACAGTGACAACAACAACAACAACACACAGACAGTTCATGGAGCCCAGAGAGACTCCGGTGTCTGTGGTGTGTTAACTGTGTAGCTGCCTGCTGCTTTAACAGCCGAAACAGGAAGTCCAGTCAGCATGACTGTACACACACACACACACACACACACACACACACACACACACACACACACACACACTCCTGCATTCTTATTTAAGTAAAAGTATGTAAGTATTATCAGTGACATGTATTTAGTGTGTGTGAGGTAACAGTACTTCACCCTGTCAGTGTTTTTATCTCTGAAGTTTGTGGATTAATATTACTGCTGCATTCATGTCTTTAATGTTGAGCTCATTTGAACTCCTTTATACACTGTTGGCTGGTTTAATCTGCAGCAGAGCTTCATATTCTACCAGATCATCATATGTTGGTACTGTGGCTGTCCTGTGAGAACCACGTATCTGTAAAAAGGCAGAAAAACAGCCTGTTTTCAGCTGTGACGAAGCATTTAGCAGCTAATCCAAGAGAGTTTATTGAACCTAAGAAGGAGAATTCTCTCGACACTTCGTCCTTTATAAGCATCAGACAGGATCTGAACAGTTACCAGTAACTGAAGCAGTCAAGATGTAAAAAGTACAATATTTCTCTCTGAGTTGTGATGAAGTTGCATGAAATGGAAAATATTCAAGTACCTCAAATGTGTTTGTGGTTTTACAAGAAACCACAAACTTCCGCTTGCTGCATCTCTGAAACCTTCTGCGTCGGATTCACACCAGTACCAGAAGTTCAGTCTCCTAACAGCCTAAATGTTTCTACAGTTTGGGTTCATATCAGAAAAGAAACTTCACATTTAATTATGAAAAGATAAATACAAAGTTACCAGTGAGGTCAGGCTGTGTCACAGTTCAACCATCCCTCCAGGTTTCATGAGGATCAGGCCAGGAAACAGAAAACATGACCTGCTGATGAACACAGATGTGACGGAGGCCTTTTGTCAAATTATTATCAAGGTCAAGATGGAATTTAAAGCGTCCGAGTCTCCAGGAGAGAAACGTTTGGAGCGAACGTTCCTGCAGACGACGGACTCGTTTACATCTGTTCGCATCACAGACGAGTGTGTTGCTGCTCGGGACGCTTTACCAACCCAACATGTGTCTGTTTGACGTCCTGGGAATGAGACTCAACAATCAACTGTCTTTGTGGTGCGTTCAGGAACAGCTGGGACAAATTCTACTGATTCTACCTTTAACTTTAATAGTCTTTGAATTCTATTAATATGACGTGAGCTTCAGTTAGCTTTGACCACAAATGTCCTTCAGAGGGAGACTTTTTACTCTGATACTCTGAGTACATGTCAGAGCCTGTAATCTATTACTTTACTGGAGTAAACAAGCTGAATCAGTACTTCTACTTTTACCAGAGTCTGTTTGTACACACGTATCTGAACTTTGGAGGAAACAAAGTGTCTCCTCTGCTGTTAACAAGCAGAACAGATACAAGGTTCTTACATTCGGACTGTATCAGAACAGATCAGAAAGTTTCTGAGTGATGACATCAAAACACAAAAATGTTCTGACTGTTCCGGGTCTCCCCCTCACTGTTATCACAGCGTTAGATAGACAGTTGAACCAAAAGAAACATAAAATGTGAACTCATCTGTGGTTTGCAGAAACTGCCAACATGTATTCTGATTGGGTGGATCTGTGTGTTAACACGTGTGTGCGTGCACGTGCCCCCTTGACTTGTCCATGCACGCTGCGTGTGTGTCACGCCCGCGCTGCAGCTTTGTTACGCACATTCAAATACAGCAGGGAGTCAGTGAGAGGAGGGGTGCTGAGAGATCAGTCTGTATGAGACGTCAAAGTCTTTAATTAACAATAATTAACAACAGTCTGAGAACGACAGCAGCCCGCACAACAGCAAGAAATCAGCAGTTTTTGCGAGTTTTTGAGTCAGAAGAAACTTTTTAAAGTTTATGAAGCGCTGCTTCCGGCAAATTCTTAATAATTTGGGCCTTCTTGTAAATTCGGTATTTTATATCCTTGTTTTAAGCGTGCTGCAGCCCCTCAGCATACATAAATACATACGTACAGTCTATATATGAGGTCATAGTAATTAATTAACAAAATGTATACATGTACACCATTTGAGGATGTTTTGCGCAACAACAGACAGCACAACAGGAAGGGGGGAGGAGAGAGAGAATGTTCCCAGACTCCCTTAGAGAATCACTCATTTCTGCGAGTTTTTGAGTTTTGAGAAACTTTGCAACGGTGAAAAGCTCTGTTTCTGACAAATTCTTAAAAATATGGTCCTTCTTGTAAATTCGGCATATGTTATAGCCTCGTTTTATGGGTGCTGCAGCCCCTCATCATTTGAGAATGATTTGCGCAACAACACACGGGAAACTTGAACACCAACATATTACAGGTCAAAGCAGCAACATCAACAACAGCAAGGAGAGGAAGAGTGAAAGAATGTCCCCAGACTCCCTTGTGAAATTATTCATTTTTGCGAGTTTGGGGATTTTGAGAAACTTTTTGAAGGATGAAAAGCTCTGTTTCCAACATATTTTTAATAAGTTGGACCTTCTTGTAAATTCGGCATATGTCATAGCCTCGTTTTAGGGGGTGCTGCGGCCCCTCAGCACCCTGATTTCCCGCATCCAATCGCATACATAGATACAGTACGTTTGTGTGTGCGTGTGTGTGCGTGCGTGTGTGTGTCCCGCGGCAGTTGTTCTCTCGGAGCTGTCTGTCAGCCTTATCAACACCTCGACTCACTTCCTGGTTTTCAATACAGGAGTTTTGAGTGCGCGCGCACACGCACGCCCCCGTACACACAGCCGTCCACGGAGCGCGGTGGGAGGGAGCAGCCGTGTTGTCTGCACACCTACACACTTTAACCTCCTGAACACACACACACACACACACACTGAGAGGAGCTGCGTGTGTGTGTCTCCTCTGACTGCAGCCTCACAACAACAATCCGCTGTTTTTGGACTTTCAGCCTGTTTCGGAGAACTTCTCGGAACTTGTTCGGAGGTGTGCGCGGTGTGCCGACATGCAGAACCCGGCAGTGTGTGTGTGAAGCGGACGCGGGGCTCAGTGGGACTCTGCAGGCTGAATGTTACGATTGTTTGGACTCCAGCTGCTGCATCTGAGGAGGAAACTGTTTCCTGAGTCGGTCTGAGCTTTTCAGACGCTCACAGAGAGAGAGAGGAAGAGAGAGGAAGAGGAGGAAGAGGAAGAGGAGAAAGTTGCTCCGGCTCCACCTGAGCTGTGCCGCCGCTGTCGGTGAGCCTGACCCGGCTGCAGGATGTCGGACTCTGCCTCCAGCTTCCTTCACATCGGGGATATCGTGTCCTTGTACGCTGAAGGATCCGTCAACGGGTTCATCAGCACCCTGGGGTGAGCTCACCGTCAGCCTGCCGTCTGCACGAGAGTACTGACACCAGGAAGAGTAATAGATTACTTTACTGATACACTCTTAGGACGTGTTCTGAGACTTTTACTCGAGTACTTTTCATCTAAGTGACTTTTACTTTTCACAAAGTAATATTTGATCTCTACTTTTACTCGAGTATGACTGTTTTCACACCGCTGCCTTCGTTCCTCTGACAGCTTTAGTTACTTTTCAGATTAACATTTTACACAAAAAAACACGATTTATTAATAGGAATTATTTTTTCATAAAGGTGTCAGATGTTTGAGTTGTGAGCAGATTTTGAGGCCCAAAAAAGGAAAAAAAATCCCAAACTATAGTGACTCTAGTCGATAATACTTCTGTACTTACTGATAGTCAGTGATGAAATGTAACCAAGTACATTTACTCAAACACTGTACTTAAGTACAGTTGGAGGAACTTGTACTTTACTGAGTATTTCCTGCTACTTTATATTTGCACTTGTACTTTTACTCCACTACTTTAGCTTTAGTTACTTTGCAGATTACTTTCTGCATCAGTGCATCAGTCGTGCAATTTGAAATTAATTTATTTCATCAGCAAACAGATAAAAGTAAACATTGATTCCGACAATCAGAAAAATGTTGAACATCAGATCTGATGTTGACACGTAACACACAGCACAGAGATACATGTAACTGTACTTGTAGCTTTAATACTTAAAGTACATTTGATATCAGATACTTTAAGACGTAACATGATATCTTGACTTTGACTCGGTGTGACTGTTGTGTACTTTTTACAACACTGGCTTTATTTCTCTGGCAGCTGAAGTTACTTTTTACTTTTCAGGTTAAAATTTTACATAAAAAACAGAAATAGATGATTTTATTATTCAACCAAGATGTTTTAATTATTAAGTAAATGTTTCAGATGTCTGTGAGTTCTGAGCAGTTTAATTTCTGGTTTTATTAAAATCACTTTTTTGGGCCGTAAAGTAAAAAAACATCAAGTGTTTGACAAAATATCCAAGATAAGAGAAACGTCCAGAACAAGAATACATCTGAGTGCAGCAGCATCTTCATGTTAACTTAGTCCCAGCTAGCATGTTAGCATGTTAGCTCGTCCTGTCCCCTCGTCTCAGAGTCTGTTGATGTGTGTAATAAGCTGTGTGTCACCACGGCTGAACATATTCACACGTTTTGTTCTCTAACATAAATCATCATTAATGTCCCACAGTTTAATCCTGAAGCTCTTCATGTGTTAACAACAGTTAGCGGTTGCTAACGAGTGTCTGAATGAGACTACAGAGGTTGTCGGGGACATTAAACGTCCTCACAGCGAACACGGAGACTCATCTACTCACTAGTCCGTCTTTACAGGCCACTTTAGTTACACACTGTTCTAACTCTGACTTTACAACTTGTACATTGATCAGTTTATAGAAAACCTGGATAGTAATTGTGCAGTAAGACTCTTAGTGGTGGAGACGTTTCAGTCATGTGATCGTGATGTCGTCTGTTTGTAGCCTAGCATTAGCTTCTTACTGCTACACAGTTAATTTAGCTTCATCTGTGGAGATTATCTGGATCAACAGAACCTGGAAGGAGATTATTTTCCATTATAATCTACAATACAATCAGACTTTTAGTGGAGGGAACCAGAACCAGAGCGATTGTGGACCCCTCAGATTAACCTGGTGACCCTTTAAAGGGGCCCCGACCCGCAGGCTGGGAACCACTGGGCCAAACTATCTGACTGTATATACAGTAGTTCAAAGTGTCTCCAACAGTGACATCACAATCAGAGGTCAGACACACACACACACACACACACACACACCAAAAATGGCAGCTACTATGTCAGCTTGTATGGCAGGAAAAGGAAGTGGTACCAAGTATGTCCAAGAAAGATTTCCACTGTGCCACTGTGTGTGTGTGTGTGTGTGTGTGTGTCTGTGTGTGTGTGTGTGTGTGTGTGTTTCCTGCGTTGTGGTCGTACACCCACTCTCCTGTCTCAGTCTTGACCTTTACAGTTTCTTTGTAGCCTTTAGCTTTGTTGCCTCGTCATTCTGAGGTGAAACAATGAAAACAATAAGTCACCATTTTTAGCCACATGTTAGCGTCACATGCTAACAGCTATCAGGAGCCAGGCGTCTTTCATTCTCTTTAAAATGTCAGCATGTTGGTCCGGAGTGAAGTGGTCTCCACCGCTGCAGGGTGGATCGACATGAAGTCTGACCGTTGGTTCACAGGTTCATGTGTCCAGAGGAGGATTTCTCTCTGCTGATCCTCTGACGTTCCTCCAGCGTGTGGCGAGGTGTTTTAAATGATGGCTGTGTTGGTGTGTCGTCCATCACTCTGATGGAAAAACGACATGATCGGTTCAGATGTTCACGTTCTCATCAGGATGAGACGTGACAACTTTGGTGATCCTCTGACTCTTCATCAGGTCAACATTCACACTTCAGCTCCTGGCAGGACGTCAAATCACATCAGCACCACACTGGTTCTCGTCAAATAAGTCAGCAAAGACGGCCTACCGAGCTAATGACAGCTAAGTGCATTTAGCAGCAGTTAGCACTGACTTTAGCAGCATATGTATGTATGTGTTGACCAGGAAACTCCATAAATCACCTCCGTACTGTCTCTGTCCTCTGTCGTCCTTCTCACTGGTCGTTAGCAGTTACTTTAGCAGAACTGAAGCTGTCCATCCAGAGCAGCCCGAGGGCAGAGCCCAGAGAAACCTTTCTCCAGAAAAACAGTAACCAGTTTCACCAGAATCACTGAGTTGTTACAGGATGAGTCATCGACATTTTTAATCTTTTTACAGGAAGTTACAAACCTTAAAATACCATTAAAGCAGAAGAAGCCACATATAAACAAAGGAAAACAGTTAAAATGGTTTTGTTCTTTAAGGTCAGTTTGTTCATTCAGTTTATTCAGTCGTGGAGACAAAGACAGCTTGTCTGAAGATCTTTATCTGCTCATTAAAATTCCTTCCACAAAACTACAGACTGCTCCTTTAAAAGTACCTTCAAAGTGTCTTTTTGTTGGACCTGACTCTGGAGTAAAGGTGAATTATGGAGCAAGACGTGTGATAAAACGCTTAAACAGTGATTTTGGCTTCAGTGGGACTGTGAGTACCTGCAGGATTAATGATGTTGACGCTGGCCTCACCTGCGCTCTGTTGATTCAGCATGAAACAGTCACCACAGCCGACGCAGCTCCTGCTGAACATTAGTGTGTTATTACACACAGACAAGAGAGAGTAAATAATCCTCCACTTCCTTGAGCATCCGACTGCGTCCGTCCTCCACCCGGTTAATCAAACAGAGTGAGAGACGCACCTGAAGGTCCTGCAGTGAAATCATTAACAGCACAGAAGCAGCAGCGTTCTGTTGGTCCAGTTGTTCTCATGAGGTTTTAAGCTTTGTCTTTATTTCTGATCTTTTCTGCTCTCGTTTGTTTCTGACTGCAGTTGTGTTTTTTGTCACAGTGTTTGAAAGTAGTTTTATCCAATATGGCCGAAAGTATGTGGACTGAACTCAAACGCACATGAATCACCTCTGGATTGATTTATTAACAATGTTTGTAGGGTCACGACAGAAACATTTCAGCTATAAATTATCTCCGTTACAAAACGGTTGTCACAGTTTGGTGTGGAAGAGCTCGACAGGTTCTGACCTCAGCTCTGTCCAGCACCTCCGGGATGAACCGAACCGCTGACTCTGAGTCAGACCTGATGGTGACCATCACGTCAACATGTGGAGGAAAGACTGAACCCTGATCACTGAAACTGACTGGATGTGGTGTTTTGCTCTCAGTTTGTTTTTATTATCCGGAGAGTCCTGCTGGGACATTTAAACAGGGAGTACCTGAGAGAGACAGAGAGAGAGAGAGACACAGGTGTGAGCAGACCAACCTGCTGATTTTACTACAGTCAAATTCAGCTGCATCACAACAAACAGGAAGCTCAAATGTTTCTGCCGTGGACAACAAGAGAAATCTGACAGAGCGTCAGAGGTCAGTTCACCAGATGAAAGCTGCTCAGTGGAGCATGAAGCCACAAAAGTTCAACTTCCTGGATGGAAAATGACCCGTAGAGTGAGTACAGTAGAGACCTGCACCGGGCTGCTGGTCTCACCAGCTGGATAGAGACTGTTGGGATGAAGCCTGTGATTGGTTCTCCCAAAGTTACTGAAACACTCACCTGTTCACCTGTTCACTGATGGCACTGACATAAACAGTAGCAGCTGTTAGCTTTCCTTTTGTGTGGATTCAGACAGTGATAGTGTCACACACACATGCACTCACCTGAAACTGAATCACTTTTATCTTTCCCTCGTGTGATTTTAGCTAGAAAGTGGTTGAATGCTAACGTTAGCTAAAAGGTTCATCAAATGTGTTGTTGTAACTTGAAGAACAGCTCGATGTTCCTCCAGATTGTCACTGTCGTCATTGTTTCAGTCACTGATCAGTCGTGAAGTGGTTAAATGATAACGACATGTCAGATTCATGTCAGTTCTACAGAGATAAAAAGCTCCAGGAAACTCTCCCAGCCTGAAGCTGATGTCGAGGAAAATGGAGTGAGAATAAGTTCTGTAGCCGACCGTGTATGTGCTGCTGAAGTTAAAGGCTGACTGGTGAAGTTTGAACAGCTCGTTATTGTTGTTGATCAGAAACATGTTGTATTCAGTGTTCTTCTCGTTGGAGCTTCATTGTGTGAACACATGATGCTCAGAAACTTCATTTATTTCAGGACCGTTGTGTTCGTATTTTTGTGTCCACCTTGTTATTCTGATCAGTGAGGAGAACAAACAGGAGTTGATGAGATGGAAGCTGGAACACGGAGCAGCTCCGGTTCTGTCTCGTCCTGCAGGTTCAGCCCGTCTGATGGAAAACACCTGCAGCCGTTCAGATACCCAAATCCATATTCAAATCTGTTTCTCCTGCCGGAGGGTGGAGGAGGGGAGCACAGGTGGAGCGGGAGGACAGGGACAAACACAGGAGGAGCAGGAGGACAGGGACAGACCACAGGTGGAGCAGGAGGACAGGGACAAACACAGGTGGAGCAGGAGGACAGGGACAGACCACAGGTGGAGCAGGAGGACAGGGACAGACCTCAGGTGGAGCAGGAGGATAGGGACAAACACAGGTGGAGCAGGAGGACAGGGACAGACCACAGGTGGAGCAGGAGGACAGGGACAAACACAGGTGGAGCGGGAGCACAGGGACAAACACAGGTGAAGCAGGAGGACAGGGACAAACACAGGTGGAGCAGGAGGACAGGGACAAACACAGGTGGAGCAGGAGGACAGGGACAGACCACAGGTGGAGCGGGAGGACAGGGACAAACACAGGTGGAGCAGGAGGACAGGGACAGACCACAGGTGGAGCAGGACAGGGACAAACCACAGGTGGAGCAGGAGGACAGGGACAGATCACAGGTGGAGCAGGACAGGGACAGATCACAGGTGGAGCAGGACAGGGACAAACCACAGGTGGAGCAGGAGGACAGGGACAGACCTCAGGTGGAGCAGGAGGACAGGGACAGATCACAGGTGGAGCAGGACAGGGACAGATCACAGGTGGAGCAGGACAGGGACAAACCACAGGTGGAGCAGGAGGACAGGGACAGACCACAGGTGGAGCAGGAGGACAGGGACAGACCTCAGGTGGAGCAGGAGGATAGGGACAAACACAGGTGGAGCAGGAGGACAGGGACAGACCACAGGTGGAGCAGGAGGACAGGGACAAACACAGGTGGAGCGGGAGCACAGGGACAA
>NC_044193.1:1354887-1433249 GCF_900880675.1 Sparus aurata
CGTCAGTATGGAGATACATTTATCACAGTTTTATTAAATTACTCAAATTCTTAATTACATGTATTAGATCAAGCTGGACGAGGTGGAAATACTGTTGATTGTAATGAAAAACTGTGTGATAACAAAACAGTTTTGTTTCCTTTATTGTTTTTGGACAAAAAGCAAAACTGGAGAGGAAACTAAACAGTTTCTGTTTGCACAATGTGACGTCATAAATTAGAAAAATCCAAACAAAATATGTTCGTCCTCGTGAAAAGTTCGTTTCTGTTTCCTTCATCAGCAAACTAAAAATGGAAACGAACATATCAGCTGCATGCAACTAATCACAATGAAATACAAGTGTGTGCTATAAAGAGACGAAAGCCAGCTTCTCTGTGTGTGTGTGTGTGTGTGTGTGTGTGTGTGTGTGTGTGTGTGTGTGTGTGTGTGTGTGTGTGTGTGTGTGAGAACATGAGTTAAAAGCTCATTTCCTTAAGTCAAGATGACTTTTAAACCTGACAATCAATTTCGGTCTTTAACATACAACACACAGGCAAATTATGTTTGCCTTACGCTCACTCACACACACACACACACACACACACTCGCACACGCACACACAGTATCAGTGTTAATGTGTTTATATGTGCAGGATCTGCTGGAGGAGAGTCAATATTTACCTCCGCTGCGTCTCTCTGTTTTCTCTGACGTCCTTTCACTGCAGCTTTATATGTTTTCCTCCATTTCTCCCTCCGTCGACCTCGTCCTGTTCTGTCCTCGTTAAATTATTACAAATAAAAATTATTGAAATCTAAGAAAGCCACAAAATGCCACCGCTAATGTCAATGTTAGCTTATTCAACAGGTTAACATCAGTGTTAGCATTTCAAACAGCCCAGCATCAACATTAGCTTCTCTCTTCTCTTCTTCTAGTGTTACTTCACTCATCAGGCTAACGTACCCTGCAGGTCGACGTCCAGCAGGTTTTATTGTTGTGGTAGTTTTTAGCTTTGAGTGATGATTGTTGAGCCGAGCGCTTCAGTAAAGCTGAGCTTGACGAGCCTGACTGTAAATGAACCTTAAGAAGTGAACAATGGTTGATGAGGTTCACATCAAATATTTACAGTCTTGTATTTGAAGCGTTTGTTGTCTCGTGTCTGTAACGACTCTGTCACTGCTGGATTATTACATCACTCAGAGAAACACTATATTTGGTGGTGGGGCAGAAATAAATCTCAGGCTTAACGTCAGCTGCTTCACCAGTCTGATGTTCTCAAACCAAAACAACTAATTAGTTTTACCTGCTGGTCTGCTGACCAATCATCACCCTGGAACTAATTGCTCCAGCTGACCACAACACCTGGAATAACCCCACAGTGTGTACCATCAGATTAACGGTTGTTTAATTTATTCTCCTCAGATTATTGAGAGTAAGGCTGATTCTGATGTTTGAGGTTGTCTGCTTGAACTGGACTGTAATTCTCATGTTTTCCTCTCCCAGACTGCCTGTTTAAGGTTTGTCCTATGAGCCGGTACTCGGCCCAGAAACAGTTCTGGAAAGCCAAACAAGCCAAACATGAGAAGGACAAGATCGCTGATGTGGTTCTGCTGCAGAAACTACAGGTGAGAGACGAGCACACATTTCTGCACAGACACACACACACACTTTAAAGGTTTAAGGTGATATTTGTCATTTGTTAACACACGTGTGTGTGTGTGTGTGTGTGTGTGTGTGTGTGTGTGTGTGTGTGTGTGTGTGTGTGTGTGTGTGTGTGTGTGTGTGTGTGTTTTACAGCATGCATCCAATCTGGAGCAGAAACAGAACGAGACAGAAAACAAGAAAGTCCACGGAGACGTGGTCAAATACGGGACCGTCATGCAGGTAATGGACTCGTTTATGTGTTTCTACAGAAATACAAATGTATATATATTATTTACAAGGATCTGTTGTCACATGTCAGACACTTCTACACTGATCTCAACCAAACTCAAGAAAGGGATGGTTTCCATTATTGTAGTTCAACAGTGAAAATACGTGTCAGCGGGTCACAGGTACGTTTATAGTCACCTTTCTTAAAGTTTGGAAGTCAGAAGACAGAAAGAAACACAAACTGACAAAATAACTTAAATACAGACACAAAACAACTACACACAGCACACACACACACACATGCAATAACTACAACTATAAAGCACCGCAAAATTACAAGAGACACTAAACAACCAGCATGAAACACAAAGCAGCCACATGGAGCTGCAAATAGACTCCAAGTCATTCAAGTCACCACACAAAATACTTCAAACCAAAAAAGAGGCAACAAACAGGCGCAAAATACCACAGACACACAACAACCACACCAAAGAGACACACAACAACCACAGAAAGATGATCTGAAAAGGACAACATGACTGTAAACTGATGCACAGTAAACACACACTGAACATATTTGTTCATGACTGAAGGTGAAGAAGGATTCAGCCTGCAGGTGAACGAGCTGACAGCTGTCAACAACACGTCACTTTTACTTTTGGCTTTTCATAAAACTGTAAATTCAGACACTCAGGTGAAGAACAAGTCGGTCAGAATTCTACTTGAATAAATGTACTTAGTGACATCACAGGACTGTGTGTCTGCAGAGCTCATTGATCGCGCCTGCTGCTACGACAACCAGCTGACTCACCGTGGCAACACGTGTCCTTCTGACTCAGACAGTGATACATACACACACACACACACACGCACACACACACGCACACACACACACACACACACACACACACACACACACACACACACAAACCTGTATCTGTTAATGTCAATATTGACCTTGCTTCAGAACTGTCATCATATAACACACACACACACACACACACACACCTTCCTCTTACAGGAATCTTTATCTCAACAATCTGTAACAGTTTTAACTCAACAGCCACCACACCCAGACTGTTACTGTGTGTGTGTGTGTGTGTGTGTGTGTGTGTGTGTGTGTGTGTGTGTGTGTGTGTGTGTTTAAGGTGTGGAGAGTGTTGCATGGATGTGCATCACTCTGTTAAACTGAGGCACGGATGATAACAGCGCTGCAGCGTTCACATGTTCAGACACACATTCTGTCTGAGAAGCATGCAGCTGCATCGTTCTGTGTCAGACACTCATCAGAACCAGAACCAGAACCAGAACTGCTCCCTGTCTGATGTTAGGAGACACGTTCGCTGTTGGTTTGAGTCTGAACATGAGGAGACCAACAGAATATCAGCAGACTGTATCTGAACCTGACATGCAGTGTAATAACGGGCCGTGTTCTGTTCTGCAGCTGCTCCACATGAAGAGTAATAAATACCTGACGGTGAACAAACGTCTGCCGGCGCTGCTGGAGAAGAACGCCATGCGGGTCACTCTGGACGGGACGGGGAACGAAGGCTCCTGGCTCTTCATCCAGCCGTTCTGGAAGCTCCGCGCCAACGGAGACAATGTACACACAAACAACACAACACACACACACACACACACAGTGTCACACACAGGACGGTTACTAGGCTCACGGTCCCCAGAGGATGAATCCCAACAGGTTTAGTGACTGGATTAAAAAAAGGATTTTCTGATTTAAGGAGATCTTTTTTAAATTATTCTGAGATAGATTTCTCAAGCAAAGTTTAGAGAAGAAAATTTACTTTAGCATGAAATTAGTAAAGATCATCAGTGATCGTCCACCTTACCTCAACGTTTACTGAACTAATAAAGATGAAACGGCTGTAAGAATACACACTTGTGTATTTGGCGCCACTCAGAACTGTAATCATGTGACTACTCACCTTTTTACTGAATGTATCTGTAATCTAATTACATCTTTTTTTTCTGTAACATTACCAGAATACATTTACCTTTTTTAATGATGTAATCCTGCTACATGTAGCCAGTTTAGTGAGTTTAGAATCAAAGCTTGCTCGTGTCCTTCCAGTACAGTGATATTAGTGTATTTACTAAATAAAGCAGAACTGTACTTCAGTTTGCTGGATGGATGAACATGAAGTAAACCTCTGTTCTGTTAGTTTTATACATCAGACTGACACCTCAGGGAACTTCAGCTCTCAGCATGTTTCTGACACTTTCTCAGTTTGTGCATGTCGCTCTGCCCGCTGTAGAACATGTTGGAGATAATCAAAGATGAATTTGATCGATCTTCCATCATGTCCAGTCTCCCAGCATCGAGCTGGTGAAATAACTCCACCCAGTGGCCAGACGAGTCCTACCCACACTTCTATTATCATCTGGTTCAGTCTCCAGATTTGGAAATTGCCACTGATTGATTTTACTTTTACCTGCTCTGTGATTGGTTCACCAGCTAACAGTACCTCACCAGACGATAGCTGTCTCCCTCCAATAATCTCCAGATCAGAGTATGTTTTTTCCTTCTGAACAAACTGTACAGAGATGAGTTGTGTGCTTCCTGCTGCAGGTGGTGGTGGGAGACAAAGTGATCCTGAATCCAGTGAACGCCGGTCAGCCGCTTCACGCTTCAAACTACGAACTGACCGACCATCCGGGCTGCAAGGAGGTGAGACACAGACGTTCAGTCCTGACTCTGGTCCTGGTTCTGATACTGATGTTGAGGATTAGTACTGCAGCAGAAGCTCCCAGTGAACAACTCTTCTTCCCTCTGCAGGTGAACTCGGTGAACTGCAACACCAGCTGGAAGATCAACCTGTTCATGATGTACAGTGACCACAGAGAGGAAGTGCTGAAAGGAGTGAGTGACGACACTGAGACACAGCAGACGATCCAATCTGATCCGATTAGATCCAATCAGATAAACTTTACTGATCCTGAAGGAAATTCTTGTGACAGTAACATAAGAATAAAATACAAACACACAAATACAGATACTTTTACTTTTACTCAAGTATTGTTCATATGGGTGACTTTCACTTTTACCAAAGTAATAATGCAACACGATAATTTTACTTTACTCAAGATTGACTGTTGGGTACTTTTTAAAGGCCCTGTTTGTAAAAAAAAAAAAAAAAAAGTAGATTTTTTTATTTTCGTTCCTGACTTATCAAATACTGATGATTTGGGATTGTAGGTCAGGTGGCTCAGCTAATTTTAATCACTTATTATACTTTTAGTAGTTTAATTTTAGTCACGGATCATATTTTATTAATTGATCTGAATTTAAAAAGCAACCATAGCTCTTAAATAAATGTAGTTAAGTGAAAAGCAATATATTATAAATAAAATGCAGAAAAGTAGAAGTATTAAGTAGCGTAACATGGAAACACTCACGTTAAAGTAAATACTTTAATAAATGCACTTCTGTCCACCACAGAGTGTGTTATATTTGTATTACATACATTATTTGAGTGCTTCATTGAGGTATTCAGGTTCTGTAAAACACTAACAATCATAACTTACCATAGAGAATAAATCTTGTCATAGAAGAGACTCTTTTAAACTCCCGAACTCACCTGGAAATCGTCACGTTTTTAAGCTTTATTCAGTAATACGTGAATCCTGTGATAGCTGTCTGTGCACCCATGTGTATGCTGCGAACAGGAAGTGTTTATAGTTCATTCGGCACACTATTAATGGAGATAATTCACCATCAGTTTACAGAAAGTAATGTTAAAAGCATGGGGCAGCTGTAGCTAACAAGCTCATTGAATCCGTGGTAAGATTGTACTTCCGGTTTACACCCTTTAAATAGAAGAAAGATAAAGAATAATTTTCGGAAAGGGCGGGGCTATTAAGATTAACATTTTAACATAAGGCTAAAAAAACAGATAAGTCTGTTCTTCGGTTTTTTACAAGTTGAGGTAATTAAACTTATTTTAAAAACAAAATGCCAACATAGCTTCCGGGTTGGCTAACGTCGGAGCACGTCACACAGCGGGAGATCTCTGAAGCCCCGTTTGTCCAGTCAAACTGTTTTATTACAACAGTTAATGTGTGGAAACTTGAGCTGAAGGCTTGTGAAGATGTGGAAACCTTCTGACAAGCAAAGACAACCTCCAGAAGAACAGTCTAGGGAGAACAATCAAGGCGACACAACACAAGCTAGCCAAAATAAACAGCATGCTAACGCTACTAGCATCGTGCAGCTAGCTAACCCTGGCGGACACGGAGCAACTGCTTCGATCAGTGGAGGAGCGCGCGACAACATCCGTATAACCGCCATTATAAGGTAAAAAGTAAAAAAATAAAAGAAGGTAAAGAGAGGGCTTTCCCCTCTCCTCTAACGTTAGCTGTTATCGTCGCCCGCAATAATCAGGACGACCCTCCGCGGCCGTTCATGGCACGGATCCACCACCACCAGACCACGGAGCTTATCCCAAAGTTAGCCCGCGGGTCCCTCTGTGCCCGCGGGTCAGACATACACCTCCACCACGGTGTCAGCGTGGAGGTCTCCAAGAATATGGCGGCATTCTCCACGGTCAAGTCCCAACTGTCGGTTACAGGAAGATGTTTCCTATTTTCTTTATAACATCTCCTGCTCCGTCCACATCACGACACACCGTCTGTTACTCCGGTGTCGGGGCAGCCCGGTTGTCAGGTACCGACTGGGAGCTGTCATCGTCCTCCATGTTGTTTCTCTATTTCTTCATCGCTCCCTCTCTGTAAACTCATTAAACTGTTCTTAGAGACGAGATGTACTGACACAGTAAACACTGAAGTTATGTTTACTGTGTCTACATAACCGTACTTAAAGTACCCCGAAGTCATACTTTAGTAAAGTAAAGATATCATTAAATAAAAAAGTAAAAGCCAAGCATGGAAATTGTACTGGAGTGAAAGTCAAATAGTATCTGATAATAAAAATATACCAGTATTAAAATCAAATGACACATCCACAGTACACTAGATTAGTCAGTGATATTTGGATATTTTATAAATTCACTGGGTTGTTTTGTTCTGTGACATCTGCATTTTTATTTTGTGTTTTGTTAATATTTCTGACTCCAATAATAAAGGGACACATTGTACATGCACTGATAACTCTAACTGTATATATTAAACTGGGCCAGCTGATTATCAGAGGGGTCTGACGCAGCATGTAGTCTGTAAAGTAACCAGGAACTAAAGTGATCAAATGAATATACTGGAGTGAAAAGTATAATATTTGCTTTAAATGTAAAAGAAAATTATTTATACATAAAAGTATACATTTAATACATTTATGCCTGTATGTATAGTCTATACAACGATATGACTGATTACTGACTTGATCAGATAAATTGATTTAAAGATGCACTACCTTGGCTCTAGTGCACCATGTAATCTGTAAACTAATTGATTTGATTTGTTCGCTGTTATAGTCATTTGAATTTAGCAGCAGGTCTCAGTTCATCATCATGTGGACTGCAAATTGTTTTCAGTCAAAATTGTTAAACAGAAAAAACACTACAAAACCTGCGAGCCTCAGTTGTTGCTGTGGACAAGAAGCCAGTCAGAGGCATAAACCAGAGACATCAGATGTTTTTGTTGCAGAACAAGCAAGAGGAAATTAACCCGGAACCTGAAAGTGATTTAATTCAAACTGTGATCTACAAAATATAAATGCTGCAGACTTGTCCTTTTAAAGTTTCCCTCTGTCTCTCTCAGGGCGACGTGGTGCGTCTGTTTCACGCTGAGCAGGAAAAGTTTCTGACCTGCGACGAGTACAAGAGCAAACTCCACGTTTTCCTCCGAACGACGCTGAGACAGTCTGCGACCTCGGCGACCAGCTCCAACGCCCTGTGGGAGGTCGAGGTAAACACACACACACACACACACACACACACAGCTGAAGTTGTTGTAAACTCTCCTTATGTGCTGATTGGTTCGTCAGGTTGTCCATCATGACCCGTGTCGTGGAGGGGCGGGACACTGGAACAGCCTGTACCGCTTCAAACACCTGGCGACAGGCAACTACCTGGCTGCAGAGGTAACCATGGCAACACTGGGTGAATGAATGGATGAATGAACAGGCTTCTGCACAGCTGCTCTGTTACAACTGTTCAAAAGACTCAACCAGACTTTGTTTATCATAATGTCAGCTGATCAAAATCAGTTACCCTAAAACATGGCTCCAGATTTAGATTGAATACCTGTGGAGGTCATTTAGTTCTAACTTATTAAAATACATAAAGTTTTATTATTAACCTTTTAATGAATTCTGTAAAGACACAGTTTATATACAATTAGATGCAAAAAGAAAGTGATGTAATAGACTAAAGAAAAGACAGAAAGAATTTGTTTTGTTGTGAAAATGTGTTTACTGTATTTAGTTCATTGTTACAGTTTTGCTTTGACCAACAGGACTCTTTTTTTGTGGATTATGATAATTGTATCAGTGTTTTTATGTTCATAATGAATTGATATGTTACATTCTCATTAGGGTGCCATATAGGTTTATTTATTAGTTTATTAATTGATGAAATTTCAGGTTATTATTTTCAGAATTTGGGTTTGAAGGGAGGTTCAATCTGATGAACTTTTACACTTTTCTTTTGTAGTTCTGTCCGTCATCTCTAAATTAATGCTCTATCTATTCTTCTGGAAGAATATAAGCAATTCTTTGTTTCCTTTGCAGCAGTTAATATCTTTGTTGTTGTTGTTGTTGTAGGAGAACCCAGGCTATAAAGGAGACAGCGCAGAGCCGCCGCCCTCAGTGAGTTCATCTTCTTTACCGTCGTCACCTCAGCAGCAGCGCTGACAGACTGAAGCTACGTTAAGATGTGATTCATTAGACCACTGAAACACGTCCGCAGTGACCGCTCACTGCAATAACTATTACTGAGTAATTCTGTTAAAGTGTTGGCAGTCTGTGTATGTCACCTCCTCAGCCTGACCTCTGACCTCTCTGTAGATCGATGGTAGTCGTAGCAACAAGCGCTCCCACGGCGAGAGGATCAAGTACAAGTTGGTGGCCGTGGCTCACGGGAACGACATCGCCTCGCTGTTCGAGCTTGACCCAACCACGTTACAGAAGACCGACTCATTCGTCCCACGGTAGGTTCAGACGGTGGTGCTGTAGTCTTTTACTTCCTGTAGATGTTTCACAGTAAAAGACTGCAGAGAATCAGCGGGATTACTTCCTTCTTTTAACATAAAGAGTAAATGGAGAAGATCCGCATCAGATTAAAACTCCTGAAACTTCATTTGACTTAAATAAAGTTTAAAACCCAACTCAGTCTTCATCAGATAAAAGGAAAACATGACCAAGGATATATGACGAGTATACGATGTGCAAAATTGATTCAATCCTTTCAATTAAATGATGTCAGACACTTGATGCTGACTGTTTCACTAGAGGAGGAAAAACAGAATAAATACAGGAAGTTTATGGCACAAACACCAGAGAACCATATGAGACTATCAACTCACAGAGTGTAGACTTCCACAGAGGAGCAGAGTGATATTAATAAAGCAGAAGTGGACATAAAATGAGCCGTTTGTCTTCCAGAAACTCGTACGTACGACTGAGACACCTGTGCACCAACACCTGGATCCAGAGCACCAACGTCCCCATCGACATCGACGAGGAGAGACCCATCAGACTCATGGTGAGTGCAAAAGTAACTGTGTGACTCAAACCATGAGAGACAAGTTGTAGAATCTGAAAATAAGGTTTTGCCATCTTTGCATAAAAACTGTTCAATGACATATTGATAAATTTTTTTGATTGGCTGATTAATCCATGAGTTCTTTATCACGAGCCAATCGTGTTGAGTCCCTGGTCGCTTACATTGTTTGATCTGAGACCTCCTGAATGACAATTGTGACTAACAAAAAGTGTACATACTTTTTTTTTATATGTCCTAAAACTATGAAACTGTGTTGCAGGAAGTAGAATTGTCCCCTTTTTTATAGACTGTCTATGAGCTTGACTAATTAAGTGGACTAAGTGTATATTAATGAATCTCCTCCTGCAGTTGGGAACGTGTCCCACTAAAGAGGACAAGGAGGCGTTCGCCATCGTCTCTGTTCCTGTGATGGAGATCAGAGATCTGGACTTTGCCAACGATGCCAGCGCCATGCTGAGCACCGTGGTGGACCAGTTCAGTCAGGGCTTCATCAGCCAGAACGACCGCCGGTACGACTGACTGCACACACACACACACACACACACACACACGCACACGATATTGTGTTAGAGCCGACCAAGATATCTGTTGGTTGGTATTATTGGCTGATATCGGTATCAGCGTCATATTGGCCCATATGAGATATATCAGAGACGCCTTTAGTGGGCATAACTTTGATGGTCATAGTTGAATTAAAGGATTACTTTGCAGAGCATGTAAATAAAGTGTCCAGGTTTAAAAATACTTGACTTTACCTTTAGCTGTTTCATGTTTGAGTGGATGGATTCATGGTAACTTGAGTTCGAGCACAAGAGAAGGAAATCCTTAATATTAATATTTACTATATTTTGTGGTCAGTTTTGCCATCAAGCTGCTGGAGGATGTGGTTTTCTTCGTGGCTGACGTCATCAACAGCGGTCAGCCGGTTCTGGACGTAGCGATGACCAAAGCCAACCGAGAGAGACAGAAACTGATGAGGGAACAGAACATCCTCAAACAGGTATGATCCAAATGAATACCCAGAGATTTAGCAGAAGCTAGAAGTTCATGACCACAAACTAACTGACCTCTCGTGTGTGATGTTGTTTCAGATCTTTGGCATCCTGAAGGCTCCCTTCAAGGACCGTGGTGGAGGGGAGGGTCCTCTGCTGCGTCTGGAGGAGCTGGCGGACCAGAAGAATTCTCCGTACCAGTACATGTTCAGACTGTGCTACAGAGTCCTCCGACACTCCCAGGAGGACTACCGCAAGAACCAGGTGAGGAGGACGACGATGATGGAGATAATGACTGCCCACAGACTTCCATTTCGTAAAGTAGACTCAGACTTGATCGCACATTAAAAATGTTTAAACACAGAAAATATCAACAACTAAACCAAAAACTGGGACAAAAAATACGAGAGATAAAAAATAAAAAGTAGAAGAGCTCACTCGTTCTCTCCATCCTTCCTCCTCCAGGAGCATATAGCGAAGCAGTTCGGTGTGATGCAGAGTCAGATCGGTTATGACATCTTGGCTGAGGACACCATCACCGCTCTGCTGCACAACAACCGGAAACTGCTGGAGAAGCACATCACCAAGACTGAAGTGGAGACTTTCGTAAGCCTGGTCCGCAAAAACCGTGAGCCCAGGTACACATGGAGGGGGGAGGAGCACGTGGACGCCAGTGTGCCGTTTGTTTGTTGTTTTGTCAATCTAAGACCCTGTTTGTGTGTTTGAGCAGGTTTCTGGACTACCTGTCAGACTTGTGTGTGTCCAACAACGTGGCCATTCCCGTCACTCAGGAGCTCATCTGTAAATGTGTGCTGGACCCTAAAAACCAGGACATCCTCATCAAGACAGAGTGAGGAGGGAGGGAGAGAGAGAGAGAGGGAGGGAGGGAGGCATGACCTTTGACCTTCAGCTCACACACTGATATAATTTTGTCCGACTTCAACTTCCTGAGGATGTTATCATCTGTGATGTCTGTAAATCCAGTTTGTAATCATAGAAAATGAATTCAGAATTTACCTGAGAATAATCACACAATTTGTAGTTTTCCTCAGTATTGAAACAATCCACTGCTAGTCGTTGGTAGAGTTGTGAGAACATTGCAAACCAGCTGATAATCCATCTTACTTTAAATGTGCTAGTTTTCCAAAATAAAAACAAACTAAGCTACACAGTCAAATTTCCAACTAAGCTGAAAACAACATTACCACTCCTCTCCTGCAGACAGAGATCTGGTCCCATCGGGGTTTAAATTACAGATCACAGACAGATTTCAGTGGTTGGGTCTGTTCTGAGAGAGATGGCAGCATGTGGGTGTGTGAAGGATATTACATTTCCAGAACAGGGCTTTTATTTTGAAGTACAGTTTCCTGCTGCAAAGTGAATAGTAGTCCTACGACATGAAATTCAACACAAGTAGCCGTCGTTCTCTGAATTAATGTCAACACGTCACTTGACTTCTTGTTTTTCATCCATCCAGGCGTCGCGTCCCCAAAGAGTCGTCTCCTGGTGGCGTTCAGGGAGAATACATGGGGATGGACGACTTCGGAGACGAGGATGAGGTAGACGACTGCATCATCACTTTATCAGTTTGTTTGTTTTCAGTTGTGTTGATTTGTTGCTGTGCTGCACAAGCTCATCCAGAACTTAAACGAATGAAGCTGGGGACGGATGACATTTTTATATCTGTCTTTTGCTGCAGGTGTGGCTGGTGTGGATGGACAAGACCAATGAGAAACAAGAGAAGAGCATCAGACATCTGGCTCAGGAGGCGAGACAAGGAAACGCTCACGATGAGAACGTCCTCACCTACTACAGGTAGACACATACAGAGGGCTCCTCCTCAGGGTATTCCATGAATATTCTTATATTCTAAAATTAAATAAAAGATGTCAGTAGAAGAGAGAAAAGCTCAGGGAACTTGTCTTCTTCTTCGTGGACACCGTCAGGTACCAGCTGAAGCTCTTTGCCCGGATGTGTCTGGACCGTCAGTATCTGGCCATAGACGAGATCTCCAAGCAGCTGGACATAGAGCTCATCTTCCTGTGCATGATGGACGAGACGCTGCCCTTCGACCTCCGCGCCTCCTTCTGCCGCCTCATGCTCCACGCCCACGTAGACCGAGACCCGCAGGAGCTGGTGACACCCGTCAAGTTCGCCCGTCTCTGGACAGAGATCCCCACCTCCATCACCATCAAAGAGTTGGTTGATTTTTATACTTAATACTTAAAAAAGCATACGTAAAAGAAATGTGTTAGAGGATTTGAGGGAATTGTCCAAGCGTTTGAAATGTGCTGTCAGTCAGTGGAGCATCAGAGTTTCAATCTGAGGGTGAAAGTTCCTGTTCAGGCTAATAGCTTCTTGAAGACTTTCCTTAAATCACGATATTACTGCATATCTTCTTTACCCCTGTCAGTGTTCAGATGGTCAGCAGCTGTCATTTTATTTTTAAGATAACATTTGTAAATAAACGCATGTCCTCCTCAGTTATGACTCCAACATGGACGACAGCAGAGACAACAAGAAGAACCGTTTCTCCAACACGATGGCGTTCATGGAGGAGTATCTCAACAACGTCCTGAACGACGAGCTGCCTTTTCACAACGAGGAGAAAAACAAACTCACGTACGAGGTCTGTCTCTACTTTCCTCTTCCTCTTTCATTACACACCTCTGTGTTCCTCTTCTTTCCTGTGATCACCTCCTTTTTCTCCGCTCTCTCTCCAGGTTGTGAGTTTGGCCAGACATTTGATCTACTTCGGTTTCTACAGTTTCTTTGAGCTTCTCAGACTCACCAGAACTCTGCTGGGCATCATCGACTGTCGACCCAACCCTGGGTATACAGGGCTCCTATTCCACGATGATGGATCAGGTACTCTCTGTTCTGGGTTCTGATGACCCAAACTAATCTTTACATCCTCTGGAGTTTTCTTTTGTTTCCAGGTGAAAGGCTGTAGGATTTATTTGTATGGTGCTGTGTGTCTGTACCAAAATATAGTACAAGACAAGCACAGAAAATATGATATTTATCTGTATTTATTAGTTTATCTGACAGGGACAACACTTGTTATATGAAGTGCAACTGATGCAGTGTATAAAGCACTTGAAGCCTTGTCTGATTTGCTGTCCTTGTCCCTGGTAAAACTAAGGAAATAAAACAGAATACTCTAAAATAAACATAAAACAAACTGTAAAACAGACGTAGACGAGCAGATCTGATGTTGTAATGTCAGAATGACATCATTGCTGTTTCTTTCACGTCTGCAGGGAAGAATGTGAAGCGCTCCATTCATGGCATGGGTCAGATTATGTCCACCATGGTGCTCAACAGGAAGCAGTCCCTATTTGGAGGTCCAGGAGCCAGAGGGGCGGGGCTGGGGGCGGGGCTTGTACTTGACGGACAGAGAGGCAGTAAAGACAGTATTGACAAGATGGACCTGACGGTGATGGACACCAAGCTGAAGATACTGGAGATTTTACAAGTAACTGATATATGAGTTATATGAAATATACACTGAGTGGCTTCTGTATTAAGTACAACTGCACCATTAAATGCAACAGTAGCTCGGTCATAAAGGGTTCTGGTTAGCTTCTAGTAATGTTTCCGTTGCTGATGAGCTAATAAACTAGCCTACCTTTCGCTAATTTGTGGTGTTAAGGTCACTTTGATAACTCACTCAGTGTATTTGGAGACAACGTAGTCCGATCTCTGTGCTGATGAACTCAGAATGAGCCTGTTAATTGATCCTCTGGTTAATTTTCAGTGTTTTGATGTTACTCTGCTCTTCATCAGTTCATCCTGAACGTCCGTCTCGATTACCGCATCTCCTTCCTGCTGTCGGTGTTTAAGAAGGAGTTTGTGGATGTTTATCCCATGGCCGACGCCGACGCCACCACTAACATGGAGCATGCAGGTACACACACACACACGCATGCACACACGCACACACACACACACTCTCTTTATGCTTGTAACTTCTACACATTTAGTGTGTATGTTTTAAATATTGAATCATTTCCTTTTGCCCCATTGTTTACAAGACTTTTTGGGTTCCATCATTGTTCATATGCAAAAAGTCTATTTTTCCTTTTATCTTCACATATTTTAATGTTAAATCAGAGACGCATGCTGCAGTTTATGTTGTGTCTGATGTCATTTGGGACGTTATTTCATTTTTGGTGGTATTTTCTTTTTTTGATTTTGGCAAATCATAACTGCATAATGTTTGAACTCATCTATTGTATTTACATTTTCTGGCAATAAATGTACTTGAGTATCAAAAGAACAAGTTTAAGTAAACGGGTTGAGCAATTATCAGCTTGCCAATTTTTGGAGTCAATATTAAGCATTTTTCTGATGATCAGAATCGGATTGTTGTGGAAATACATTTATTTAATAATGCTCTACTTTTCCTTTGATGCAGTGACAAAAGTTGTCAGATAAATTAGAAAAAACTACAATATTGGCCTCCAATGAAGTGGAGAGGAAGTATAAAGTCGCAGAAAATTAAAATATATGAAAATTAAAGTATTTGAATCTCAACAAGACTTTTATATATATTGATAAAGTCAAATTATTTTTCAAGACTACAGTTACTTTCAGGTATGTTCACACAGAGTTTGTTGAACGTGTGTTGTTACTTCTTCCAATGCTTCCAGACGTCCCCGTCGTCGTGGAAACGACAGGTAGACACTGGATAACTGTTAGAAGCAGTGTGTTCACCACATGGTTGTGTTAGTTAACAAACAGTTTAAAGTGTATAAATGACCTGTGTGATTAATGGAGAACCAGATGACCCGCAGCAGACTCGGTCCAGTTCTGTATTAACCTCTGTGTGTTTGTTCCTCCTCAGCCGCCATCAACCTGCAGCACATCGGAGAGCAGGCAGAGGCCATGTTTGGAGTCGGGTATGTGATTCTGTACATGTACATGGTGCATATGTAGCTTTCTGGGACATGAGAACATTATATATATATAGTGTGTGTGTGTGTGTGTGTGTGTGCGTGTGTGTGTACAGTAAGGGGAACAGTATTCTGGAGGTGGATGATGAAGGCGGTCGAATGTTCCTGCGCGTGCTGACTCACCTCACCATGCACGACTACCCTCCTCTGGTGTCTGGAGCCCTGCAGCTGCTCTTCAGACACTTCAGCCAGAGACAGGAAGTGCTGCACACCTTCAAACAGGTGCACACACACACACACACACACACACACACACACACACACACACACACAGAGTTAAGGTATCTATTATTGAATCTCGGTTCTGATTCTTGCCATGATATTTTATTACAAAAAAAGTCTACATCAATTATCCTGATTCAGATTCACTTTATTGTCATTCAGCTGAGTATCTACATACACAAAATGAAACGAAAATGTGTATCAGTAAATTCAACTGTAATAAATATATAAAAAAAACATTTTGTCACTAAAACAAATCTCGCTTATGAAACCCAAAGTGGAAGAAATGCAACAAACTCACGACCCACTTTGAGCCGGACGCTCCTTTTAACCCTCCAGATGTTTCTCTGCAGGTCCAGCTGCTGATCTCGGCTCAGGACGTGGAGAACTACAAGTTGATCAAGGCCGATCTGGATCGCCTCCGAACGCTGGTGGAGAAATCTGAGCTGTGGGTGGAGAAGAAGAGCTCGGGTGGAGGTGACGGGAAGAAAGACAAGAAGGACAAGAAGGAGAAAGGAGAGGTGAGGAAAATAACGGATTATTATCGATACTGAAAAGGTAAAATAACGATTCAATTAGGTGGAGTTTAGGAGCGCATGTGGAAATATGAAATCCCCAAGATGTGGATAGAACATAAGTTAAGAACATAAGTGAAAGTGAACCAGTGCAAATAAAAACCTTTATCCAGGTGTCAGACAACAGAGCTGACATCGAGGATGTTACCTTCCTCTTTCTTACAGCCCAGTTGAACCACGACTCTCATCCATGTTCTCAGATTTAAGGCAGGTTTTTTGCTTTTATTTCACTCAACAAATGAGCATCTATTATTTAATCTTTTAAAGAAACGTCAGAGTGCTTTTGGTTAAACAAGATTCACTGATCACCTTCAATATGAAAGGTCAAGGTGAAGTCAGCTGTTTGTTCTGACACCTTGATGAAGGCTTGTGTACTCGGACACATGCTGCAGTTTTAGGACATTTTTTACCCACCAAAATCTACACGAGTGCCTGGAAAAGAAGTGTTGGACACAATAAAGTTTTTTTTGTGAAAGTACAGGAGTGAACATGTGTTGAAGAAAGGAAGTGAGATGAGCAGGTGGTAGAAAGTGCAGAGTCGTCAGCTTACAGATTTAGATTGAGAGAGTTCACACAGGGAGAAGAAGTCAGTGTTGTTTGATGATTGTTGGATGAAATCATTAATTTGTTTCAGAACTAACAGTTGTGACCTTCTTGTCTAGATGGCTGAGTGATGTTCAAAGCTGCTGCATCAAACTGTATAACTACCAACTAACAAACTCATTTAAACCGCTCAGTAACCACTGACTTGGCATGAGACCAACACTTAGTGATAAACAGAATGTCATTCATGAAACTAAACTACTAAACAGAAACTAAAAAGACATTTTGAGCCTTTGCATCCTGTTTTTTTATAACTCACTGTACTGAATGTTGGTGTGGGGCTTGCTGGTCCTGGGTTCAGGTTTGGCTTTGCATGTCACGCCTCTCTCCGTCGCTCTGTTTATTGTTTCTATACTACTACTAATATTACTGCTGCTGTGAAATAATGACACAATGCTTCAGAAATGTCTTTATAACACTATATTTATCGTTGTCATACATCTTATACACACACCTACGTATGCTACAAAGGAACAGTTAAAATAACCAAACAAGCAGAAATCCAGTTCTTGAAAAACTGTCAGGAGAAATAGATTTGCTGTTTGTTCATATTAAAAGATGAAGATTGCTTCACAACTGCATAGTTTATTTGTAATGTAAAATGTATTTAGACAAGATGAAGGTCAGATGATGGAGCGTCACTACTTCAATTCTAAATCGATCAGCGAGTGTTTTTTTTTTTTCTCTCCACCCGCCTGTTTGTGGACGTGTGGCTAAAGTCCAAAGAAAAAGACAGAACAGCAAACAAAACGTAAAAGATGACGCGGCTGCCTTACCGTGAGCTCACAGCTGCACTGTATTTGTCGTTGAACTCTGGAATCTTTAATTTTGGTGAATATTATTTGAACTTGTCGAACCCGAACCAGCAAAGACAACAGGTCAAAGTCAGGCAGCTGTTGTAAACTACGTTTATCTTTATAAAGAATGTAGGAGTTTAAAAATGTAAACGACAGTTGTCAGGACATTAAACCTGCGTGGCTGTAAGAGTTCCTCAGCAACTCGTCTTCATCTGTTTGTCTGCGACGCTCCACATGGACGTCTTCACAGGCATCGATGTGCAGCGCAGAATGTGTTCATGTACTAATTTGATGTGTGATTCAAGTGTGTAATGTAGAACCATTCCCAGAGCGAAGTGCATATGTTGTCTTACCCTCTGCGTCCTGCAGGGGGCGTTAGAGGAGGTGACGCCCAAGAAGGAGAAACTGGATAAGGGCAACGAGAACTACCAGAAAGTCAAAGAGGTGAGAACACTTGTCAGTCTGTTTCCTTCATGAGGTAATCTGCTTTGTTTTATTTTTCTGTTGTTCACCGACTCGTCGTGGTGCATCTGCAGTGCACTTTCCAAAAATCACCTGTCAATCAATCAGTGTGGGCGGGGCTGTGATGTCTTGTTGTTGAGGTGGTGCTCTTGTCTTCGTCTCTTTCACTGCTCTGAATAATTACATCAAATTATTTTTTCCTGCCAAATGTCTCTAAAGTAAATAAAGAGGACATTTAAAGGACCGGTTCAAACATTATGGAAGTGCTCACATGCCCAGTATGAACACTGAGAGGGTTGTTGGTGTGTAATCATTCCTCCTGCTTGTACTCACTCTGAAGTAATCGATTACTAACACGTCTACTCTGTAAGAAGTGAAGGAGACAATCCACAGTCCTCATATTCAACCAATCAAAATGATTGTTTGCCTCTGATTCATCTTGATTTTGGCTTCTATGCCACGATGTGTCAAATCTCCAAGATCAGACCATCTGGTATTTTCTTGATGTTTTGGATGAGTTCAGTTTTCAAACTGTTTTTAATTTCAATAACAAAGTTTTGCCAGCGAGTCGCACAAACTGTGTAAGTTGGACCTTCGGCTGTTTTCATCATGTTCGCTCTGTGAGTTTGTTATTCAGCTGCTAAAGATAATAAAGTTCAACAAGTTTGTCCAAACAATGTTTTATAAAACCAACCTGACTAATATATTTATAATATGTAAAATATGAACAGTACTGAGCCGTACACTGAGACATGAACTCCACAAATATCCTTCAGTTGTTATGATAGTTAATGAAAGTTATTTTATGAACACAGTGAAACTTGTTCTCCAGGTAAGAGTGAATGTTTTAAATCTTCCTTCTGTAGATCCTGGAGAGGTTGAATAAGATGTGCAGCAGTGGAGTTTGGAAGAAGCAGCAGAGGTTGTTGAAGAACATGGGAGCTCATAAAGTCATGCTGGACCTGCTGCAGGTGTCCTACGACCAGGTGAGACGGGTCACCGCCAAAGTAAAAGCATTGGGTCGGCGGTGCTTTTAGTTCTGTAGACTGTCAGAATGCAGCTTCAGAGGGTTTTTGACTTGGTGATGATTTAAAGTGTTTACACAGAAAACAAATGAACTTTAAAAATGAACTGAAATGTGTTGATTGGAGAAATGCAGCATTCTTCTTGAAATGCTAACTGCAGCCCGGTGCGACGGCTCTGGTTCTGGTTCTGGTTCTGGGCCTTCTGACCGTTTGACCGTCCTGTGCCTTGTTGTTGGAATTTTGAAAAAGCAGTTCAGCAAAATGAAATAAACACCAGACACCAGATTGATCTCATCTCTCTCTTTGTGTCTGTTTGCAGAACGATATGAAGATGCTGGAGATCATCAGGTACACTCATCTGTTCCTACAGAAGTTCTGTATGGGGAACCAGGAGAACCAGACTCTGCTGCACAAGAACCTCAATCTCTTCCTCAATCCCGGGGTACACTGCTTTTATAACTGATCAGCTGATTTACAGAAAGCAACCAGTTGTTAGTTTTGTTCAGTAAATAATGTTACTTTATCGTCTAGTAAACAGCACATTACATTAACTAAGCTCTGAGTGAACTCAGCACTCAGCAGAGACTTCAGAGGTTCTCTCTTCTTTTCCCCTCTCCTCTCTGTAACGCTACGTTCATGAAGTAAAAACATTTCCCCTCCAGCTCCGGTCAGCAGTTTACATTACAGAACGCTGCTGCAGTCGGGTTGATAAACAGGAGTGAAGATAAATCCACGTTTTAATCCCAAAAGTTAAGAAGTAATCTGAGCTCTCCTCCCGTCGGTATAAAGTGAAACACTGTACTGTAAAAAAAATTGTAGATGTAATTAACAGTAACAGTTAAATATTAATACACATACACTGCAAAAACGTTTTACTTTTTACAGCCTTCAAGAAAACCCAACATTTGCTGGTTAAACATCTTCTTGCTTTTCAGAGCTGTCAGTAATATTAGTAATGTGCTCACAGCTTTATTTTTGATATTTCACAAACTTAATGACTAATTAATTAATCAAATGAGTTTAGATTTAGTTTTTAAACTGTTGTCCTCCGCCTGCAGCTGCTGGAGGCAGAGACGGTGCAGCACATCTTCAGTAACAACTACCAGCTGTGCAGCGAGATCTCCGAGAGCGTCCTGCAGCACTTCATCCACTGTCTGGCCACGCACGGCCGCCACGTTCAGTACCTCAACTTCCTCCACACCATCATCAAGGCCGAGGGCAAGTACGTGAAGAAGTGTCAGGACATGATCATGACCGAGGTGAGGAAGAGCACGAGATGAGCCGCCTTGTTTCTGAATGTGTCGTTGTTGGTGTGATGATGTAATCCTGTGGCCTCTCTGCAGTTAACCAACGCAGGCGAGGACGTCGTCGTCTTCTACAACGACAAGGCGTCCTTCAACGTCATGCTGGAGTTGATGGCAGAGAGCAGGGAGGGGGTCGGCGAGAGCAGCCCACTCAGGTAACCATGGCAACTCTCTTACACTTCAGTGAATGATAACTAACTAGATCTACAGTAAACGACTTAAAGACATACAGTTAAGGACATTGATGAGCTTTGCGGAGGATTCTATTCTATTTAAATGTATATATAATTGAAACGCTACACTCCTTCTGAATTGTACCCAATGAGGAGCGAGTGTTTGCGGCCAGCCAAAGAAAAGACGCAGCACCCAGCGTCTTTTTTTGTATAACCACTCCGAGTGCTTCAAGGTGAATATCTGTCAACTCTTCAGGACGGCTCTGGTGACGTCATCAGGCCTCTTCTTCTTTCTCCTAGCGTAGACAACAATATCCACAGCTTGTTTTTTATCTCCTATGAATGATGTCATCACCCACATCCTCCTTGTTCTGATGTCGTGATGTCAATTAAGAACAAACAGATAGTGAACCACAGAGCGGCAGCGTGGATCATACAGTGACAGCACAAACAGAAACAAACACAATGTGGACACGAGCTGTGAAGTTGGAATTGGTACTTTTATTTGAGTAAATGTACTTAGTTACCACAGACATCCCATCTGATAGCTCTGTATCAGCTGGAGCAGCTCACATCACTGAAGCCTGAAATCACCTGCAAATGTTGATACATTTATTGACAAGTGATGTGAATTGAATATCTGTATGCGTCAGTGTTGCTGTGTTCAGACAGAATGTAATCTTCACAAAATCAGTTTGAAGTTGAAGTTGTGTTCGTCCTCCTGCAGGTATCACATCTCTCTGGTGGAGCTGTTGGCGGCCTGCGCTGAGGGGAAGAACGTCTACACAGAGATCAAATGTACATCGCTGCTGCCGCTGGAGGACGTCGTCCGAGTGGTGACACACGAGGACTGCATCACTGAGGTACTGTGTGTGTGTGTGTGTGTGTGTGTGTGTGTGTGTGTGTGTGTGTGTGTGTTCATCCAACATTAACCCCGTTATACTCTCCGTCATGTGGTTGTTGATGAAGGTTCATGTAAATACTGTCAGCTTGTTACCTTTTTTGTTTGGAGGCTCATTATAACATTTAATACTTCTGTCTGTCGCTGAACATGAAAAAAGTTTTTGTTTCATTTAAAAGTTCGATTGTGAAAACTGGAAAACAAATCGGAGATAAAAGTGCAACATTCTGCACATTTAAAGTTTGAGCGTTACAGGTCAGAGGTGGAGAAAGTGAAAGTCCGGCCTGACACCAAGTAGATCTACATTATCTGTAGTTAAAGTTCAAACCCACCTTGTTTTAACTGAAGTCTGTCTGTGTCCAGGTGAAAGTGGCCTATGTGAACTTTGTGAATCACTGTTACGTGGACACGGAGGTGGAGATGAAGGAAATCTACACGTCCAACCACATCTGGAAGCTGTTTGAAGACTTCACAGTGGACATGGCCCGGGTAACATTATACTGATGGAACAGCTGACGTACACAGAAACTAAGGACTGACTGAGAAACTCACTAATCACTCTATCAGTTATTAACACTGATGTATATAAAGATGAATGACACGTCTCTGTGCTTTTCTTTTTCTTCTGCAGGTTTGTAACAAGCGAGAGAAGCGACTTTCTGATCCCATCTTGGAGAAATACATCATCAACGTGGTGTTTGACACCATCAACGCCTTCTTCAGCTCCCCGTTCTCTGAGAACAGCACGTCTCTGCAGGTCAGGACCGAGATGCACTGTGGTGATGACGTGTTTGTAGATCTGCTGAGAGTAGAAAGTGACACGTTATGATGAAACTTTTAGGAACGCGTTAGATCTTTATTATTAAATAAATCTGGATCTTTATTTGTCGTGTCGGTCACAGACTCATCACACCATCGTGACTCAGCTGCTGCAGTCGTCGGTCAGACTGCTGGACTGTCCCTGGCTGCAGCAGCAGCACCGAGGACAGGTGGAGACCTGCATCAAGACACTTGCTATGACAGGTAACACACACACACACACACACACTGTGATGACGCCACCAACCAGCTCACACCAACAGACTGATGTCTCTGTTTTGTCTTTTCTTTTCAGCGAAGAGTCGCTCCATCTCCCTCCCTCTGGACCTGGAGGCTCAGATCAGCTCCATGTTGTCCACGTCTGCTCTCAACTCTCTTTCCCGCTCCAACCCAAACTACAAGTCGTCCTCCCGGTCCTCCAGACCCAGCGCTCCCAGCAACCCCTGGGACTACAAGAACATCATCGAGAAGCTGCAGGTACACACGGCTTCAAAAGAGACAAGTGTGAAAATGACCCAGAAACATAAAAGTTTGTCCAGACAAAAATGATGAAATGTGTGCGGTACCACAAGCCTTAAAAACTAAACACATATTAAAGTGTGTGTGTGTGTGTGTGTGTGTGTGTGTGCGCGGTCCTCAGGACATCATCAACACTCTGGAGGAGCGTCTGAAGCCGCTGGTGAACGCTGAGCTCTCGGTGTTGGTGGACGTCCTCCATCAGCCGGAGCTGCTGTTTGTGGAGGGAACAGACGCCCGACAGCGCTGCGAGTCCGGAGGATTCATCTCCAAGTAGGTCCAGAGAGTCAAACATCTACTGACACGCTGACAGAGGGATGATGGGAGTAATGTGTGTGTGTGTGTGTGTGTGTGTGTGTGCATCAGGCTGATCCAGCACACCAAAGCTCTGATGTCTGCAGAGGAGAAGTTGTGTATCAAAGTGTTGAGGATTCTGCAGGAGATGCTGATCAGAACTCTGGACTTTGATGAGAAGGTCAGTTTATTTGAGAGGAAAGAGTCTTTTTAAAGTTCTCGATAACAACCTGTGTTTTCTTTATAATTCTACTGTGAGTTTGTGCAGTAAGTTGCAATAAGCACTTCTTGTTTTGACGTCAAACATGATAGAAAGACGTCTTTAAAGTGGATTCAGTTGAACTGTCGACTTTGTTGTCTCCCAGGTGAAGCATCCAAATTAAAGAAATATAGAATTGTACTGATTAGACAGACGTCACATCTCATATCTGGTGTTGTTTCAGGGAATGGCACTGCGGAAGGTTCTGCTGCTGAACTACTTGTTTCCAAACAAGAAGAACAACCCGAAGAACGACCTGGCCGAGCTCGTAGCTGCAGGTACGCTGCTGCAAACTGTGAAGTCGTTTATAATTCATCATTAATCAACCAACAGTTCAGTGTCACCGCCTGACTCAAAGGAACGTGAGAGAGAGACTCTAACTTACTGTGTGTGTGTGTCTCTCTGTGTGTGTGTGTGTGTGTGTGTGTGTGTGTGTGTGTGTGTGTGTGTCTCTGTGTGTGTGTGTGTGTGTGTGTGTGTGCAGGCGCGGAGCAGGAGCGGGACTGGGCGGCGGTGGCGGCAATTCAGTGCCGCCTGGACAGAGAAGGAGGGACGAAGCTGTTCACTGATCTGGTGATGAGCACCAAGAACGACAAGATCTTCCAGGAGAGCATCCAGCTCGCCATCTGCCTGCTGGAGGGAGGCAACACCGAGATACAGGTGACACGCAGCTCAACGGGTTTTATTCCAACCAATCAGCAGCGAGTGACGAAGCAGCCCCACCGTCGCCATTTTGTCATTGAGTTGTTATTTCTGAAAGTCGACTGATGACATCCTGAACAGCTACAGATTTCTCCTTCAAACCTGTTAACATTTGTATCGTCGTTTTTCGCCTCTTACATTAAAAATTATATCCATAATTTTCCTCATGCTCGTGAATCCAGAGAAAAGTGTCAAACTACTCGTGAAAAGGCAGCAAAATAAATGAAACAACATCACACGCACATTTCGAATGTTTCCTACGCCATGTTGGAGACGTAGTTCTCACGGCTGTGCGTCGTCTTTCTGATTGGTGGAGGCATCAGTGTTGACGTAAACTCTGATTGTCTGATTCTGTCATCGTACAGCCTCAGATGAAGTTTGAATGAATGTAAATGTTGTCGTTCTCCTGCAGAACTCGTTCTACAAACTGATGATGGGCGACAACAAGTCAGAGAAGTTCTTCAAGGTTCTTCACGACCGCATGAAAGAAGCTCAGACGGACATCAAAGCGACAGTTTCTGTGAATGTGGGCGAGATGACGCACAAGGCCAACGAGAAGGAGCTGGAGAACGGTGAGCTTCACACCTGCCTGATTCATCTGTGTTACCTTTCATTATACACCTTCATCTGTTGATAGTCTTTTTATTCTGTGATGGTTTTAATTAAATATGTTGTTTGCTGTGACCTCGTGGTGAGCCCAGTTTTAAAAAGGGTTTTGTGATGAACGTATTATTCAAAAATACATCTGTTTGCAATCGCTTTCTTTTCTTGTAGGGTTGACAGGATAAACAGATTATATTTATCATATTTTTATTCATTTAAAAATCTTATAATTATCAGGTTGGGACAGAAGTTGATGTTTGTGATGTTTTGTGAAAGAAGATTGTTTTGCCTTCTGTTTGTGTTGAGCACCCTCGAGTGGCCGGAGTTACACTTTAGTTTAAAGGAGTCATCACCTGGAAATCTCAATTTCTCTCGTTAAATCATGCATATTGGTGTTGGACCTCTGTTGAAACTTGCCTGAAAAGCTGGAGTTTGAAAGTGGCTTATTTTTTTCGCTTTGGCTCTTTTTCTGAACAGGAATAGTGCACAGTAGTGCGCGTTCCTAAAGCAGGAGATTTTGACTCTGCTCCTGTGGTGACGTTACCACAGGAGGCTACTTGCATATTAAGCATCGGCTCACAGCCGTCCTCAGCCAGAGTGAGCACGCCGAAGCTGCTTATTTCTCTGTCATTTTCACGCCATACATCGTGACCGCCAGCATTAAAACTCAGGTCTTACATGTAAAACACGAGTGTGAAAAGTAAGAAGGAAAAAAAAAGAATTTACCATTCAGAGACGTCCTGCTGTAAACGTGTCTCTTGTAATATTTGTGTAAATATTGATAAAGTTTATATGTGTTACTTAAAATATCTGATCTTTTTAAAGCTGGTTTGAAATCAGCTTCATTTGGGTTTAGATTCTGTTTCATGTTCTGCCTCTCTGTCAGTTCTGACTCGTTTTGGTTTCACGTCCCTGAGTTGATGAGTTCAGAATCATCACTTATTGTTTTATCTTTTGTAAAGGCGGCTCTACAGCATTAGCACTTCCTGGTGCTGGAGGTCACCCCCTGTTGGTCCCGGGCCCGTCCATCGCCCCGGTACCAGGTACCCCCGCCCTGCCGGCTCAGCCAGCAGCCGAGCAGAGGGAGGTGGAGACGGAGATGGGCCCGGCTGTGACCATCATGAAGCCCATCCTGAGGTTCCTACAGCTGCTCTGTGAGAACCACAACCATGACCTACAGGTGAGTTTCTGCTGATGATGAACCAGAACCTACAGGTGGATTATTACCTCCTGATGTCCTGTGTGTGAGTGTACCAGGTCCAACAACAGCAACAGGAGCCTGTTTGACTTTGTGTTTCCAGAACTTCCTGCGTTGCCAGAACAACAAGACCAACTACAACCTGGTGTGTGAGACTCTTCAGTTCCTGGACATCATGTGTGGAAGCACCACCGGCGGCCTCGGTCTGCTGGGCCTCTACATCAACGAATCAAACGTCCACCTGATCACTCAGACGCTGGAGACGCTCACCGAGTACTGCCAGGGCCCGTGCCAGGAGAACCAGGTACACCGACCAGCACCGAACACACAGCCAGGAGTGACAGGTAGACTCGTAATGAACATGGACGTTAAGTGTGTGTGTGTGTGTGTGTGTGTGTGTGTGTGTGTTGCAGACATGTATAGTGACCCACGAGTCCAACGGCATCGACATCATCACAGCTCTGATCCTGAACGACATCAGTCCTCTGTGTCGTTATCAGATGGAGATGGTGCTCCAGCTGAAGGTACACCTCAACATTCACCTCAACATTCACCTGAAGGTTCACCTGTCTGTGTAATCAACACAGTCTATAATGAGGGGGGGGTAAATATTTTCCATATGGGGGTCACATCAGAAATCCTCCAGGCTGAACACATCCTGTATGTAGATCCTGCAGATCTACAGTTTGAAACATGGATCGAACAGGATCTGGTTGATTTCTCCTTAAGAATCTGAGAGAGGAACTTTATTTTAGAACAAAGACAGAAAGAAGTTCATGTAGAACATTTGCTGAATTTACAATAAGCCGTTTTGAAAAAGGAACATTTTTTGCATGAAAGAAAGAAGAAACATTTCCTCATGTGTGACGCTGAGTGATGTTTTTTTTACTCCCAAAAACTTTATTCAGAGGAAACATTTCTTCTGTCTTGCATGAAAAAGTGATTCTTTTCAGTCAGTTTCACACATGAAAAACCTTTTTATCAGATTTAAACAACCAAACTCTTGTTTGATATTTGTGATTCTCCCCCATAAAAAAAAATAAACTATACTTTTTTGTGTTCTGTGAAACAAAATTATATTTTATACCAGATTTTTTTTTCACTCTGCACCCACTTTAAAGAAAGTTTTTTTTTTTTTTATCAGGAGAAAAGGTTTTTTTGGTGGTTTAAAATTATGACTTTTTCCAGGAGATTCTTTTTGTATGTTTTTCTTTCTCCACTCAGTTTCTTTCTACATAAAAAACTTTTCGATCAAACGTAGAAAGTGAATCACTAAAAAAACACCCTCAGTTTCCCCTCAGGGTTTCTGTATGTGTCTGATTTATTAACAGAAATAAAATCTCTAAACAAAACACTAAAACTAAAGAAGAAAGAAACAGATTTACATCTTCAGGTTTAACTGATTGTATTTTAGTCTCCTTATATTGAAGAAGTGTCCTGAACATGTTGACAGTTTAATAAACTCACTTAAACTCGTCTGAAGACAAAATCTTTAATTCTTTGTTCATGAAGAAGCACAAATTACAGCTCAGATGTTCATGTTATTAATCCTCCAGTAGCTTACTAGAAGTTACTGTTGTAATCAGGTACTCTGTTCCTCTCTCCTTCAAAATAAAAGTCACATTATCATTATCTGGTTCACAGAATTCCAACTTCAGTCACAGCAACAACATTCTGATTTGAGCTGGTGGTCCAGAGTCGCATCACTGCTCTGTGTTCACCTGTCAGGATCACACCTGTTGACTGACTGTTGTTGTTTTCTTCGTGGTTGCCAGGACAACGCCTCCAAGCTGCTGCTGGCTCTGATGGAGAGTCGCCATGACAGCGAGAACGCAGAGAGGATCCTGTTCAACCTCCGACCACGAGAGCTGGTCAGAGCGCCGATTCTTTACAACTGAGTGTTAAAACTGAGAATCAAAGCAGCTGTTAATAATCTGTGTTCAATCCATAATGTGTGTGTGTGTGTGCGTGTGCAGGTGGAGGTGATAAAGAAGGCCTACAACCAGGAGAGTGAGGAGGGGGAGGGGGAGGTGTCTCCTCGGGAGGTCGGACACAACATCTACATCCTGGCTCAACAGGTGACTCAACACAAGCTCCTCATTGGCTGACAGGAAGTCTCACTCTGTCCTCAGAAAAGTACAAACCAACCGTCCTGTTTGTTTGTTAACAGCTGGCCAGACACAACAAGATCCTGCAGAACCTCCTGAAGCCTCCGAAGAAAAGTAAAGAGGGAGAGGAGGGAATCTCCTCCATGGTAAACCCTCCGTCCATCCATCCACCCAACAACCCATCCATCCACCCAACAACCCATCCATCCCTCCATCCTACAGCACTTAATAACATTTTGTTGTTTTTCTGTCTGCAGTTGAACCTGAACAACCGTCCTCTGTCCCAGATGTTGAAGTCTTCAGCTCCAGCTGCTGTGGTGGAGCAGGACCCACTGGAGTACTACGACCTGCTGACCTCACAGATAGAAGTAACACAAATACCACTACTACTAACTTTATTTTCCACTTACACATGAAAAGACCCAAACTCGAAGCAGTGTGACGTTTTCATTAATGAGAATAAAACTGTTTGTGTGTAGATCGTCCGCGATGACCGCAGCATGGAGCAGATCGTGTTTCCTGTTCATCCCATCTGTGAGTTTCTGACGGAGGAGTCGAAGATCAGAGTGTTCAACACCACCGAGCAGGACGAGCAGGGGTCAAAGGTCACACACTTCTTTGAACAGACGTCCTTCCTGCACGGAGAGATGGAGTGGCAGAAGAAGCTGAGGAGTGAGGACTCACACACACACACATTTTATTTTGACGTTAGCGTGTTTGTCGTCCTGTAACAGAGTGTTTGTACTCGTCTCAGGTATGCCGGTGTTGTACTGGTTCTCCAGGAGGATGTCTCTGTGGGGAACCATCTCCTTCAACCTCGCCGTCTTCATCAACCTCATCATCGCCTTCTTCTACCCCTACGACTCCGGACAAGGTACTGCAGTCAATACTGTAACTGCTGCTGCTGATCAATAATCATCAGTGCACCTCATTAATCAGACATCACGACTCCAACGACCACGAAGGTCAATAGAATCAGTAAAGTTACTATTTTTCTTAGTGCTCTTTAAAATAATAAATATATTCCTTTAAATTCTACACTTGGAAAATTTTAAAAACTTTTTTTTCACTGCGGAATCTTTTTTCTTCTAATTTTAATATTAAGACATGAAATGTGACAGACTTGATGTTCACTGCTTACATGATATCTTGAGTTAAAAAGTTTTAAGAACATCTCTGATATAAAGTCTTATATCACAACGGCATAATCCCAATGTGTTTACGAACATCAGATCAAATCATCATTAAACGATGATTTAAATGCAGAAGTCTAATTTGCGATTTGATTTTTGCGTTAAGGTTGAAAATTGTCCAAGAAATTGAAAAACAAAAGTTACATTTTGCGTTTCATTGCTACATTTTAATGTCAATAAAATGTTGTTTTAATATTATTTTAATATTTAAAATTAGCTGCAGTAATCTCTGATGTTTTCTCTGATGTTTTCTCTGATCAGGGTTCGTACGGATGCTTGAAATCCTTGAAAGTGCTTGAATTTCAATGTTGTGTTTTCAAGGTCTGAAAAGTGCTTGGATTTTAGTTTAAGTGCTTGAAGTGCTTGACGTGCTTGCGGAGCAGAAATGTGTTTTACATTTCATGATGTCAGATTTTGAAATATAAAACTAACGTATTACTTTGTCACTGCTCAGAGTAACACTCTCTCTCTCCTCTTCCTCAGTCGGGGCGATCGACGACTCCCTGCTGCTGATGCTGTTCTGGATCCTGACCGGGCTCTCCGTGTTGGGTCTGTTCTCTCAGCGTTACGGCCTCCAGCCTCTGACCATCGCTCTGATACTCAGATCCATCTACCACCTGGGCATCGGCAACACGCTCATACTGCTGGGATCGCTCAACGTAAGCAACACTACATTACCCATCCACCACCTGGGCACGTGAGGCGCTCATACTGATGAGAACAGTCTGATCACAAAGTTCAGTTTCTATCTTTACATCTTCAGTTTGAGTTCAACAGCTCAGTTAATGTCAACATGTTTATTATAATTCTAGTTTGACAGGATGAACTGAGAGAAGCAGCTTCTTACTGACGCTGTTGATATTAATCTGATCTACTGAGGACTGTTCAGCTGCTGTTATCAAAGATCTTACCTGCTCCTCACCTGTTGGTCTGAACCTGCTGTGCTTCCTGTTCACCAGCTGCTCAACAAGGTGGTGTTTGTGGTGAGCTTCGTGGGGAACAACGGGACGTTTATTATGGGATACAAAGCCATGGTGATGGATGTGGAGTTCCTGTACCACCTGGCGTACGTCCTCACCTCCACGCTGGGACTGTTCGTCCACGAGCTCTTCTACAGCATCCTGGTAAACACACACACACACACACACACACACAGGTCACGGTCAGGTTCTGCTCAGTATTGACCCGTCTGTCTGTCTGTCTGCAGCTGTTCGACCTGATCTATCGGGAGGAGACTCTGTTCAACGTGATAAAGAGCGTCACTCGTAACGGTCGCTCCATCCTGCTGACGGCGCTGCTCGCTCTCATCCTCGTCTACCTCTTCTCCATCGTGGGCTTCCTCTGCCTGAAGGAGGATTTCATCATGGAGGTCGACCCGCTGGCGCAGATCGCTGCAGGTAACGTCACAGCTCCGACCTGAACCGCTTCATGTTTTACATAAATCGCCAATTTCTGCTTAACTGCAGGGCAGGACTTGTTTTATTTATTTGTTTTTGTAAATACAAAAATGTGAAGTTAGCGGTTATCTACTGACGTCTGATCTGAAATGTTTTCTCTCCTGTGTTTTGTCAGAATTATTCACTTCCTTGTTTTTCTTCATGTGAAAAACATTTATATTTTATTTTTTTTAAGAATGAAAAAAAATCAGGATATTTAGGAGGTTTTTAATTAAAATGTGTCAAGCTCAGACCTAATGGACAGCGATAAAATGAGCAACAAGAGTGGGGTGCCCCCCCTTCACTTCCTTCTTTTTTATTTTTTTTATTTTACTATAGTGTTCTTTTCCCAGGTTGGAGTCTACATTACTGTGCACTTGATTCTGTTTGTGGAAAAAAGAGGAAAAATGCAAAATAAATAAAAAGTAAAAAAAAAAAAAAAAAAATGTGTCAAGCTAAGTAATAGTTTTTCATGGGAGAAATATTTTTTGTTGTTATATTTTCACTTTGTTGTTCTTCAGAGAAGGAAACTGTTATTTTCTTCCCTGTATGTGAAACTGAGTGGGGAATATTTAAGGAGAAATGTTTGTTTTTCACGCGTGTCGAGCAGAGATATGTTTGTTTTTTGCAGGAGAAATGTAATTATTTTAAACATTTTCAACTAAAAACAGTTTTCCTCCTCTGTGCAACACCAGGTGTTTTTTTTCTTCCCATTCTGGTGGATTTGTTAAAATACGAGCCAATCATGAAACCAATGTATGCGTCAGTTTTTCGAACTGTGTGTGCTGAAGGTGAAAACTGAACCTGTACTCACAGCTGAAGTTTCCGTCAGGCAGGTTGTGTTCAGTCGGGTTGAACTGGGTCCAGTAACTCTGGTGTGTTGTGTTGTTCAGCTCCGCAGCAGAACGAAGCCTCTCAGGACTTCCTGAAGTCGTGTTCTTCAGACGGAGTCAGCTGCACCGCCGAGACCACCGCTGTGGCTGAACAGGAGGGTCAGTCAGTGCAGGAGGCCTGTGATCCACAAGATCAATGAAGTCACGTGTATTGTTACACCTCATGTCAATACTGCAGCACTGACCGTGTGTGTGTGTGTGTGTTACAGAGGAGTCGAACACGGAGCGAGCCTGCGACACTCTGCTGATGTGCATCGTCACCGTGTTGAACCACGGACTGAGAAACGGAGGAGGAGTCGGAGACGTTCTCCGCAAACCATCCAAGAACGTAAGAACACTTTCCACTTAAAACCACGCAGAGTCCATCCCATAATACACGCCAGTCTCAGTTCATGGTGACAGAAAACTTCAAAACTTCAAGCAGCATTTTGAGCTTTACTTTGTATTTTCTGACTGCTGGAAACAAAAAGCTCCATCAGTCAGTCTCCTGGTCTCATATCAACAGATGGCTTTGATTTTACAAACTTGCAGGTTGAATTTCTGGAATTTAAACTAAATGTTTCACGAGACAAATGCAGACAAGAAGCAGCCGTTTGAACGCTGCTAAATGGATAATATGTCTGAAACCATCGTGACGTTTGCTCGATGTTTGGTTGACAGAATGAGACTAAACACAACGTGAAGAAAACTTTAAAACATGAACGCGTCTGAATGTTTTTGTGGCATCAGATCGTCTACAGTTGAAGATGTTTACTGAGCAAAACAGAAATAATTCTTAGAAATCTACGAGGCGACTACTTTAATCTCCAACGACATTTAACTGTCCCAGTGCACAGTCCTGCCTCCATCATGTCTTTGTTTTATCTTTTTGATGATATGATGAATTACTTCCTCACATCAGTATAATTTTGTGTGTTAGTTATTCATCTGTAGTGTCTCCCCTTAAAGTCTCTGGATGTGTGTGTTGGTGTAGGAGGTGCTGTTTCCAGCCCGGGTGGTGTACGATCTGTTGTTCTACTTCATCGTCATCATCATCGTCCTCAACCTGATCTTCGGCGTCATCATCGACACGTTTGCCGACCTGAGGAGTGAGAAACAGAAGAAGGAGGAGATTCTGAAGACCACCTGCTTCATCTGTGGTGAGCAGAAACAAAGTGAGCAGCAGGACAGCAGGACTCAGAGGTGAAGACGAGTCCTGACCTCCTGCTCTGTGTGTTTCAGGTCTGGAGAGAGACAAGTTCGACAACAAAACGGTGTCGTTTGAGGAGCACATCAAACTGGAGCACAACATCTGGAACTACCTGTACTTCATCGTCCTGGTGCGCGAGAAGAACAAGACGGACTACACCGGCCCCGAGAGCTACGTCGCTCACATGATCAAGGTGAGAAGCTTCTACAGACGCCGGCCGTTTAAAACCCGAGAGCCCGTCTGAACACGAGATCTAACCTGTCCTGTCTGTTTCAGAACAACAACCTGGACTGGTTTCCACGGATGCAGGCCATGTCTCTGGTGGTAACCGATGGCGACGGGGAGCAAAACGAGATGAGGATGTTACAGGACAAACTGGCATCGACGATGAAGGTGGTGACGACCCTGACCACTCAGCTGACGGAGCTCAAAGAGCAGGTAACCTGCTGTAGCTGTAGCGCTCTCCTTCTGTCTGAACAGTGTGAAATAAAGACTTCCTGTTTTCAGCTCTATCAGATCAGCGTCCTGTTTGAGAACATGACAACGTGCCTTTGGCAGTTTTGCTTGAACAGCTGACAGAAGCCCTTTTTAGATAGAAAAGTCAGCACATTTGCTCCAAGGTCTTTCTAAAACGTAATATTCCTCCTATTCCTCTGAGGTAGCCGTAAACATGTGACGTGAAGCTCGAGGTTGGGCTGTGAGCGGTGACAACAAATTTGTCTTCAAAATAAGAGCTTTACATTGCACCCCATTGGCGTTTAGAACTGGGTTTTTAGCGGGGGGCTTTTATAATTTGAGTAGCGACTGTTAGCAGCTTGCCGCTACAACAAGCGGACAACGAAGACAGCTTCAGAGACCGAGGAGACGCTAGCATCTCTTGGATCTCAGCAGCTGTCCAGTTGCTCATCTTAACGTTTGTGGATGAAGTGATGGACTGACTGCTGTGATCAGCTGTTTACTGGTTTTAAACCCCCGGCTGTGGGTCGCACAACAGTGCAGGTCATCCACACCTCCGCCCACCTCACGCAGAGGCCGGCACATTGCCGCCTCGTTTTTAGAGAGCAGGCGAGGCGGAAATAAGTGTTCCCTCCAAGGCGGAAAATTGGCGGCCCGAAACAGACCCTCAATTTGCCGCCCTCTGTCTGAAACCGGACCTAGCCACAAAAAAGACGGCCGAATTGGCAGCTTGGTGCTCTGCATAAAAACAGCTAGTTATGTCCTGTGAGCTCACTGACCCTCCTGTGTTCCCGTAGATGACGGAGCAGAGGAAGAGGAGGCAGAGGATGGGTTTTGTTGACGTCCAGGCGGGAGGAAGTGGTGCGCTGCCTCCCAGCGCCGCCGGAGGAAACCACCAGATCTACAAGACATAAAGAGGACCGGCTGATCAGAACATGTGACGACTGACTGCTCACTACAGGATCCACGTGTGTCAACCAGGCAGCCGGACTGACATTAAAACACTAGAACAAAGATGTAAAACTGATGTTTCTCACTAAAACACATGAGAGCTTGTTGTTTTTACTTTGTAATGTCTGGCTGACGGACGCTGATCTCAGCTCAGCTTTTGATTTATTTTAATATTTTGCTGTTAAGCACAAAAGACGTGTGTGTGTACGTGTTTTCTAAAACAACGATAAAACACAAATACTCAATATTCAGATACAATGTACAGTTTCACAGTCTGAGCGCCACATTAGAGGTCCGACTGATCCGACTAACTGAACAGACTGTTTTCAGCGAGGGGTCGACCGATGATCTGTATCACTTACTGATAAAATACTCATTTAAAATGTGAAACCTTAATGTGACATCAACACATGTAGTGGAGAGGAGATATAAAGGACTTATTTCATCACTGGTTGTTGAAATTTGGACAAAGATTTTAATCTCTACTGCAAATGATTATCTGTCAGAAATATCCATTTTCTGTCTCCTTGATTTCTAATCGGTCACCCTCTGTTTCCACCCTCAGCCTGCCTCTGATCACAGGACGAGTCAGGATTCTGTCTTATTGCAGCTTTAAGCCTCGAGTTCAGCAGTTATGTTCTTTATTGGATCAAACCTGAAAGTCAGAGATCATCTCAGTTCCCTCAACAGATTACTGATGAATACTCTGCCCTGGTTTTGAATCAAATGTATAAATTCTTTTCATATTCATAAGTTTTGTTGCAAAATTCTAACTCTTTTTTTAGGTACAAATGCTCAAAATGACAGTTTAAATAATACTGACGCTGAGAAAAACATCCAGAAAACGTCGAGTGAGGAGCCAGAACATCGCTGTCGACTTCTTATGTCTACAGAGAGGTGTAGTCCTAAAACCCGTCCAACAGTTAGCATGTTAGCATGTTAGCACTTCCTGTCCCTCGTCTCAGAGTCTGTTGATGTGTTTCAGTTAGATATGTAATAAGCTGTGTGTCACCACAGGCTGAACATATAAATCATCATTAATGTCCCTCAGTTTAATCCTGAAGCTCTTCATGTGTTAAAAACAGTTAGCAGCTGCTAACGAGTGTCTGAATGAGACTACAGAGGTTGTCGGGGACATTAAACGTCCTCACAGCGAACACGGAGACTCATCTACTCACTAGTCCGTCTTTACAGGCCACTTTAGTTACACACTGTTCTAACTCTGACTTTACAACTTGTACATTGATCAGTTTATAGAAAACCTGTATAGTAACTGTGCAGTAAGACTCTTAGTGGTGGTGACGTTTCAGTCATGTGACCGTGATGTCGTCTGTTTGTAGCCTAGCATTAGCTTCTTACTGCTACACAGTTAATTTAGGTTCATCTGTGGAGATGAACAGAATGTTATTCATTAGTCTCTGAGGCGTTGTGGAGGGAATCAGGGCGATGCTAACAGGACACATGTCGTCTCTACAGCAGGTGGATTCAAACCTCCAGCTGCAGCGCGAACAAAACTAACAGTTCAATGTTTCGTCTGTCATGAAAAATCAATCCGACAATTTGGCTAAAATCCTGGAAACCTGTCGAGGGAACTGAAGGATCAGAGACTTCCTGGTTGGAGGTCGTCAGGCTGTCACTGTTCAGTGTCATAGATGTGTGTGTGTGTGTGTGTGTGTGTGAACTCCCTTCAGTCGTGTTCAGAGGATGTAAATAGAGACTGACCTGCTGATGACAGATTTGAATATTTCTGTGTATCTTTCTGTTTGAATGTGAAGTGACTTTTTACTGTAAATCTGGGAAATGGTAGTTTTTCTGTGATATTATTATTATTATTCTGGTTTAATAGTGATATTTAAGACGAGAGCAGCTCCTGTTTGTTTTAACACTGTAACTAGCTCAGTACAGACACTGGATTATAGAGACAACTGCTTTAGTTTGTGGACAGGAAATAAAGTTTGTTTGTTTTTCAATGAGAACAGACGAGCACACACACACACACACACACACACACACACACACACAGTGAGGAGGAGGACGGTGTGATGAAGAACACATCTTCAAAGAAATAAAATATTTAATGAACAAACTGTTTCTTTAACTTGTTAATGGATTCTGGAGCTTTTGCAGTTTGGTTTTCATGACTACATTTGCAGTTTGTTTGTCTCTGATCTTTAAATATGGAGCTGATTTGTTTTTCTTAATTGAGGTTAAGTTAAGTTGAGATTGTATCTTAAAGTAGTGAGCGAGTGAGCTTTCACAGTTCCAGACTCTTCTTCACGAGTCGAAGTATCACAATAATTAAGTGAATCTGTTTGAATCGAGCCGCTGCGTTCATGTCGTGGATGTTGAAACTTCTATTAAATCACCTGATCCTGTAAAATCCTTCAGCTTAACTCCCAACACTGTTTAATTTGACACTCACAGCACAGTTAGCTGGTTAAAATGAATAATACAAACAAAAATGAACCTTACTGAAAATCTTGCTTCACAAAAAAAACTATTTAAACTGGAAATTGTGGTCAGAATCACAGTCGGAAGAAAGAAAAGTCTTTAAAAATGAATTGTTTTTGTTTTTTAAAAAAAAACTTCAACAGAAATGTTACGTATGAAACTATTTTAACTGGTAACATGTTGAGAAAAAAATCTACTGGAATTTTCTGCCTCTTGTGGTCCAAATGATTTTCTCCTGAAAGACAGTTAACTGAATGTGTGTTTCCTTAAAAAGGATTTATATAACAAGGTCGATGTTTTTCATGTCGACAAAAAAAATGTAATCTCGTTTTTTTCTCAAAGACATTCAAAATTTGAAATAACATTTTTTTGCTCAAGAAGCTAAAAAAAAATATTCAGCTGAAAAAAGTGTCTCTTATAAAACAATTTCAACTGTTGAGAAAAATATTTTTCTCAAAAAGGAAAAAAATCCAAACATGTTGACAGAAATTGTTGTTAGTTTTCTCTCTTTGGGACAAAAGTAATTCTACTATTTCAAACACATTTGAAAAATACATTTCGACTGACATTTTTCAACTTAATTTGACAGTTAAGATTTAACAGAAAATACAATCATTAAAAACTTTCCAACTGAAAATCAGTTCCAGCTGTTACCTCGGACTCGATGAAATTATGAGAAAAAAAAATTCTGTCAAATTTCTTTTTAGTTGTTTTTGTAATATTTCGTTTGATATATTGGGTTTTTTTTTTCTAATTTCAGTCAAAATTATTTTCTAGAATGGCGAAAAAAGTTTGGCAGATTTTGTTTTCTGCAATATTCATTTTGACAATGAGTGTGAGTGTTCAGACGGAAATTTAAGAAAATATCCTTCATCTTTATCTTTTGTATGAAAGAAAGTGGAAAAAAAAACACTTTAATTGAAAGTTTATTTTTATCCGAGAAACAAAATTTCCAGTAGAAATGTTTTGGCGAAATTTTTTAGTTTGTGTGTTTCTCATTTTGACCACAACAGGCTGAACAATTTAGCTAAATTAATTTATTTTCTCAATTTGATAGTTCTCTCAAAACACAACATGTCGACAGAATTTATTTTCTCCAGAAAAGAATCAGATGAAATTTCTGCCTGAAACTTCAGACTGTCGTGGTCAAAATGAAGATAACAAAAATGTGATTTAAAAAAAAAAAATAATTCAAAAAACAAAGCTGAAATTCTTCACAGAAAAAGTTCTCCAAAAAGTAAGCAAACATTGTTTCCTTAAACAAAACAAAAAAAGGCTGAAAAAGATCAATCTCCTTAAATGCTTCTTGCTTCTTTAAAAAAAGATTACTTGAATTATCCCTTAAAGTCTTTAAATTGAAAATAATCACTCACAGTAAATAAAACTCTACTGTAATTGTACAGCTTGGTTTGGTGGCATAACAACACACTCAGCTGACTACTGACTGCAGAGAGTCACCGTGTCCAGAGGATCTGATCCTGAATCAGTTTTAAACAGATTTTAAGTTGAAGCTCTGAACCAGGTGAAGTGAGCTGGTCCGGTTAAAGAGAGCCGGCTTAGTGACAAAAACTCAACATAACTCTCTGTTCCACTGATCTCACATCACTGCACAGCCCCGTGGTGTGTGTTTGTGTGCGTGTGTGTGTGTGGTGTGTGTGTGTGTGCATGTGTGTGTGCATACTGGTCTATAAATAGTGTTTATTGTTCTCAGCTCATCCTGCTGTCAGTCTGTGTGATCTCATGTTATTATGTCTGACATATGGAGTCATCCATGTTCCAACCATGTTCCCATCAGAACAGGTGACACTGCCCTGTGGTACCTATGGACTACATGTGTGTGTGTGTGTGTGTGCGTGTGCATGTGTGTGTGTGATCTTGGGGCTTTGCTGTGGAGCCTCAGTGGAATGCAGCTCCAGCTGTTGGCCTTCACAGACTGCAGCAGCTGCTCGCTCAGTTAGCTTCAACGAAACACAAACACAAAGCTGCTTTTGTCCAGAGCGACCCAGAGAGAGCTCAATATGTGTGAATATGTATTTATGTACTTATATGAAAGTAAGATTCAGTCCTCCTCTCCTCCTCCTGATGATATAAAGTCCTCCTCTCCTCCTGATGATATAAAGTCCTCCTCTCCTCCTCCTGATGATATAAAGTCCTCCTCTCCTCCTCCTGATGATATAAAGTCCTCCTCTCCTCCTCCTGATGATATAAAGTCCTCCTCTCCTCCTGATGATATAAGTCCTCCTCTCCTCCTGATGATATAAAGTCCTCCTCTCCTCCTCCTGATGATATAAAGTCCTCCTCTCCTCCTCCTGATGATATAAAGTCCTCCTCTCCTCCTCCTGATGATATAAAGTCCTCCTCTCCTCCTGATGATATAAAGTCCTCCTCTCCTCCTCCTGATGATATAAAGTCCTCCTCCTCCTGATGATTAAAGTCCCTCTCCTCCTGATGATATAAAGTCCTCCTCTCCTCCTCCTGATGATATAAAGTCCTCCTCTCCTCCTCCTGATGATATAAAGTCCTCCTCTCCTCCTCCTGATGATATAAAGTCCTCCTCTCCTCCTCTGATGATATAAAGTCCTCCTCTCCTCCTCCTGATGATATAAAGTCCTCCTCTCCTCCTCCTGATGATATAAAGTCCTCCTCTCCTCCTCCTGATGATATAAAGTCCTCCTCTCCTCCTCCTGATGATATAAAGTCCTCCTCTCCTCCTCCTGATGATATAAAGTCCTCCTCTCCTCCTCCTGATGATATAAAGTCCTCCTCTCCTCCTCCTGATGATATAAAGTCCTCCTCCTCCTCCTGATGATATAAAGTCCTCCTCTCCTCCTGATGATATAAAGTCCTCCTCTCCTCCTCCTGATGATATAAAGTCCTCCTCCTGATGATATAAAGTCCACCTCCTCCTCCTCCTGATGATATAAAGTCCTCCTCTCCTCCTCCTGATGATATAAAGTCCTCCTCTCCTCCTGATGATATAAAGTCCTCCTCCTCTCCTCCTGATGATATAAAGTCCTCCTCCTGATGATATAAAGTCCACCTCTCCTCCTCCTGATGATATAAGTCCTCCTCTCCTCGTGATATAAAGTCCTCCTCTCCTCCCATGATGATATAAAGTCCTCCTCTCCTCCTCCTGATGATATAAAGTCCTCCCATCCCTCCTCCTGATGATATAAAGTCCTCCTCTCCTCCTCCTGATGATATAAAGTCCTACTCTCCTCCTCCTGATGATATAAAGTCCTCCTCTCCTCCCTGATGATATAAAGTCCTCCTCTCCTCCTCCTGATGATATAAAGTCCTCCTCTCCTCCTCCTGATGATATAAAGTCCTCCTCCTCCTCCTGATGATATAAAGTCCTCCTCTCCTCCTGATGATATAAAGTCCTCCTCTCCTCCTCCTGATGATATAAAGTCCTCCTCTCCTCCTGATGATATAAAGTCCTCCTCTCCTCCTCCTGATGATATAAAGTCCTCCTCTCCTCCTCCTGATGATATAAAGTCCTCCTCCTCCTCCTGATGATATAAAGTCCTCCTCTCCTCCTCCTGATGATATAAAGTCCTCCTCTCCTCCTCCTGATGATATAAAGTCCTCCTCTCCTCCTCCTGATGATATAAAGTCCTCCTCTCCTCCTCCTGATGATATAAAGTCCTCCTCCTCCTCCTGATGATATAAAGTCCTCCTCTCCTCCTGATGATATAAAGTCCTCCTCTCCTCCTCCTGATGATATAAAGTCCTCCTCTCCTCCTCCTGATGATATAAAGTCCTCCTCTCCTCCTGATGATATAAAGTCCTCCTCTCCTCCTCCTGATGATATAAAGTCCACCTCTCCCTCCTCCTGATGATATAAAGTCCTCCTCTCCTCCTCCTGATGATATAAAGTCCTCCTCTCCTCCTGATGATATAAAGTCCTCCTCCTCTCCTCCTGATGATATAAAGTCCTCCTCTCCTCCTCCTGATGATATAAAGTCCTCCTCTCCTCCTCCTGATGATATAAAGTCCTCCTCTCCTCCTCCTGATGATATAAAGTCCTCCTCTCCTCCTCCTGATGATATAAAGTCCTCCTCTCCTCCTCCTGATGATATAAAGTCCTCCTCTCCTCCTCCTGATGATATAAAGTCCTCCTCTCCTCCTGATGATATAAAGTCCTCCTCTCCTCCTCCTGATGATATAAAGTCCTCCTCTCCTCCTCCTGATGATATAAAGTCCTCCTCTCCTCCTCCTGAGGATATAAAGTCCTCCTCTCCTCCTGATGATATAAAGTCCTCCTCTCCTCCTCCTGAGGATATAAAGTCCTCCTCTCCTCCTCCTGAGGATATAAAGTCCTCCTCTCCTCCTCCTGATGATATAAAGTCCTCCTCTCCCTCCTGATGATATAAAGTCCTCCTCTCCTCCTGATGATATAAGTCCTCCTCTCCTCCTGATGATATAAAGTCCTCCTCTCCTCCTCCTGATGATATAAAGTCCTCCTCTCCTCCTGATGATATAAAGTCCTCCTCTCCTCCTCCTGATGATATAAAGTCCTCCTCTCCTCCTGATGATATAAAGTCCTCCTCTCCTCCTGATGATATAAAGTCAGTCGTAGTCCACAGAACAGTTCTGGAGCTTCACAGTAAAACTGAGTTGCAGTGTTCTGCTAAACAACTGAAGCAGCTGAGACTTGATTTAAAACAGAGAAACAACCAACAGATTACAGCTGAATTATCTGTGAGCACTTCCTGTTTGCAGTGTATTAATATGTACAGACATCCATCACTGGGTCATTGTGATACTGAAGAAAACGTAAAAACATGATTTTTCGAAGGCAAGTTCTGCACATGTGAGGAGCATCGTTTTCTGAGGACTCTGCAGACTGTGATCACTGCAGACGAGCTGCATGGAGACATCGCGTTTGTTTTATTCTGTTTTAATTAAAGTCTCCAGATACTTCAGTTGTTTAGCACAACTGCAGCTTGAATGTCACTCAGTAGAGCGCATACCTCCGCCAAGGCCTAACAGCCCTCCTTTATACTCACTCACAGACACCAACCACCTGAATACACCTGATTATCTTCATCAATATAAAATGCATCATTCCCTGAGAAATTAATACAAATGTTGAAAACAACTCTCTCACAATTTATAATAAGATAAGACAGAAATCTGGATCCACACAAAAAGTCCTTGAGGTCTATTATTCTGGCCCGAGACTCATCAACCAACCAACCAACCAACCAGAGGTCCAAACGTCTGTATGAAGCAGCTGCCAGATAGATTAACACTCGGCTCAACATCAATCCTACAACATCGGCAACATTAAGTCTGAGTGCCTCATTTTTATGACTGTTTTAATCTCACTGCATTTTAACCAAAGGTGAAGGTCTCGTTCTAAGTTCTGACTCGGTCATAAGGTCCGTTTGTCCAGCCGGGGACAGAAGCTGGTTTGTGGGTCAGTGGTTAAGATTTGATCAGGGTGAAGAAATGAAAGTGACATAAGTCAACGTGTGTGTGTGTGTGTGTGTGTGTGTGTGTGTGTGTGTGATCCTGAGTGACAGCAGAAGGATTTGGGGACTAGCTCGGGGTTCCCTTGGCGTCTCTTTGTTGTTCAACCAAAATAAGTTTATCGCATCAGCCCATTGTTCTGAGACACACTGAGTGTGTGTGTGCGTGCGTGTGTGTGGTATGACAAGTGTGTGTGTGTGTGTGTGTGTGTGTGTGTGTGTGTGTGTGTGTGCGCTTCCCGGCTCATATATGGAGGATTTACCGGGAGTTATCGTGGCATCAACACAAAGCGGTGCATGTTTAAAAAGTAATGCACATATTATTTGTATTATTAAGAATTATCAAAACTACCTCCTATAAATTATTATATTACTTATTCACGTATGTGATGCTGCCTCCTCTGCTGTGTCTGAGGTTACCTGCAGATCGATGGATTTTAATCCATTAATGGATCATCTAGTTAAAGGTTAATCAGACGCCAACAATCATTCGTCTGTGTTCCACAATCAGTGTTAAAATTAAATCATCCTGCTCACAGAACAGACTCGTCTTCCAGGAATCTGCACGTATGAAGGAGTTGGTGGTGTCAAGATTCAGCAGATCACAGAATCAATTAAACTTTTGATTCATGATTTGATTTTGAATTCATCTTTTTTCAGCACTGACAGCTCTGCCAGTGTCACATCTGGATTAATGAAAATCAGCTGATTATTAGTTTTATGTCCTGACAAACTGTCACAGCTAGCTTAGCATCAGCCTGAAGCTAGCTTATCTTTAACCTGCATCTAGCTTAGCATCAGCCTGCAGCTAGCTTATCTTTAGCCTGCATCTAGCTTAGCATCAGCCTGCAGCTAGCTTATCTTTAGCCTGCATCTAGCTTAGCATCAGCCTGCAGCTAGCTTATCTTTAGCCTGCAGCTAGCTTATCTTTAGCCTGCAGCTAGCTTATCTTTAGCCTGCAACTAGCTTATCTTTAGCCTGCATCTAGCTTAGCATCAGCCTGCAACTAGCTTATCTTTAGCCTGCATCTAGCTTAGCATCAGCCTGCAGCTAGCTTATCTTTAGCCTGCAGCTAGCTTATCTTTAGCCTGCAGCTAGCTTATCTTTAGCCTGCAGCTAGCTTAGCATCAGCCTGCCGCGTCACTTCCAGACTCTTCTCCTGTGTGATGGAGACGATCAGCTGACTCGTACCACATGTTGGTTTGTTTCTATTTTTCAGAGATCCTGTCTTGATTTGTTTGTGAAGAGGCTTCACTCTGGACAGATTTGGGAAACTTAACTTTGTAACAAACTGAATTTTTGTCTTTTGCTGTTTGTTGTTGAACTCTGGACTCTTTTATTTTAGTGAACTGTGTTTGAACTGGCAAAAAGACACGAGGACAAAGACAAGCTGATGCTTCTGAAATATTTTTCAAGAAGAGTTTGAAAATGTAGGTGACACTTTCTCAGGACACAAAAACCAACAATCTGTTGATCTTTCAGATCCAGATGTGAGAGTCTAACGTTGGCAGAACCGGCAGTGCTGAAATGTTTCTCACTGGACTGGAAGGTGGAAAGTAACTAGTAATAGTAACTAGTAACTAAAGCTGTCAGACAGTTGAAGTGGAATAAGTATTTACCAGTCAGATGTAGAAGAGGAGAACTATCAAGTAAATTAGCTCAAATGTGCACATAAGTTCAGCAAATCTACTTTGTTACAGAGCTGCTGCCTGTGTGTGTGTGTGTGTGTGTGTGTCTGTGTGTGTGTGTGTGTGTCAGTATTTGACTCTGGATTAGAGAGAATCCACAGAGAGACAGCTGCAGGAAGAGAGAGATGAAAGAAACGTAAAACAAAAACTGAAAATTAAAAGAGGGATGAGAGTGAAACAGAGAGGAGCTGATAAAGAGATAAAATCAGTTAACATAAAGTTAAATCTCTCTCTGTCCTCCATCGTTTACTTTGTCATCCTCCCGTCACAGAACGAGACAGCTGATGTACGAAGGGATGAAAAGATGGAGGGATGGAGGGGAGCGAGACAGCTGGTGGGGATGGAAGGATGGATGGAGGGCTTACAGAGAAATGTGTAGCAGCTTCAGCAGTAAGTCTGTGAGTAAACCTTTATTTATAAAACACCTTTAAACACCAACGGGTCACACAGAGCTCAGCCAGCGTCACAGCGAGACCCAACAGAACACAAACAGAAACCCAACAGGAGCAGAAACAGAAACCCAACAGAACACAAACAGAAACCCAACAGGAGCAGAAACAGAAACCCAACAGAACACACACAGAAACCCAACAGGAGCAGAAACAGAAACCCAACAGAACACAAACAGAAACCCAACAGGAGCAGAAACAGAAACCCAACAGGAGCAGAAACAGAAACCCAACAGAACACAAACAGAAACCCAACAGAACACAAACAGAAACCCAACAGAACACAAACAGAAACCCAACAGGAGCAGAAACAGAAACCCAACAGGAGCAGAAACAGAAACCCAACAGAACAAAAACAGAAACCCAACAGAACACAAACAGAAACCCAACAGAACACAAACAGAAACCCAACAGGAGCAGAAACAGAAACCCAACAGGAGCAGAAACAGAAACCCAACAGGAGCAGAAACAGAAACCCAACAGAACACAAACAGAAACCCAACAGGAGCAGAAACAGAAACCCAACAGAACACAAACAGAAACCCAACAGAACACAAACAGAAACCCAACAGGAGCAGAAACAGAAACCCAACAGAACACAAACAGAAACCCAACAGAACACAAACAGAAACCCAACAGGAGCAGAAACAGAAACCCAACAGAACACAAACAGAAACCCAACAGGAGCAGAAACAGAAACCCAACAGAACACAAACAGAAACCCAACAGAACAGAAACAGAAACCCAACAGAACACAAACAGAAACCCAACAGAACACAAAACAGAAACCCAACAGGAGCAGAAACAGAAACCCAACAGAACACAAACAGAAACCCAACAGAACACAAACAGAAACCCAACAGGAGCAGAAACAGAAACCCAACAGAACACAAACAGAAACCCAACAGGAGCAGAACAGAAACCCAACAGAACACAAACAGAAACCCAACAGAACAGAAACAGAAACCCAACAGAACACAAACAGAAACCCAACAGAACACAAACAGAAACCCAACAGAACACAAACAGAAACCCAACAGGAGCAGAAACAGAAACCCAACAGAACACAAACAGAAACCCAACAGAACACAAACAGAAACCCAACAGAACACAAACAGAAACCCAACAGAACACAAAACAGAAAAACCAAGAACACAAAACAGAAAACCCAACAGAGCAGAAAAACAAGAAACCCAACAGAACACAAAACAGAAACCAAAAAACAGGAACACACAACAGAAAACCCAACAGGAGCAGAAACGAAACCCAACAGAACACAAACAGGAAAAACCCAACAGAACACAAACAGGCAACCACCAGAAACACAAACAGAAACCCAACAGAAAACACAACGAAAACCCAAACAGGAGCAGAAACAGAAACCCAAAGAACACAAACAGAAACCAACAGAACACAAAACAGAAACAAACAGAAACACAACAGAAACCCAAACAAGAACACAAACAGAACCCAACAGAACACAAACAGAAACCCAACAGGAGCAGAAACAGAAACCCAACAGAACACAAACAGAAACCCAACAGAACACAAACAGAAACCCAACAGAACACAAACAGAAACCCAACAGAACACAATGGACTCAGAGGATTCTCCCACATATGAACCCCCGTCAGTGAAAATGTATTCTGTCACTGAATCACTACAGAGTTCTGGTTTCCTTGCTTGTTAAACATGATTTATGTAAATGACACTAAACTAAAGGACGAGTACTGAAGCTGAGACGGAGAAATGAGCTCAGTTTACAGAGTCAGTGGCATCAGGCTGAAGCTTCCAGTTTGATCCCACAGCAGAACAACAAAACCTCTCAACACACCGCGGTCCAAATCACTGCTGACACCGCTCAGCTAATGAAACATGTCGTGTGTCACTGCCACATTTATACCTGTCAGTCACTGATGGGGGATTACAGAGAGAGAGCGGGAGTGAAAGGGATGATGGGAGATTAAGATGGAGCCTGTTTGGATTAAAGGACAAATACAACCATCTGGTAGAAGATTCTGTTTCCTGAAGTACAAATCAAACCACTTAAAGCTGCTGAACCCTAAAAACTCAAATCTAAGTGCTACAGAGCAAAGACTGATAAATACACAAACATCAGCACCGACGGGTTTCCAAAGTCAAACCTCTTTTATACTCTCATGTGTCAAACATTTGATCCCTCTGACATGATCTCATGGGGAAGCAGATGTAAACAAAACGCTTGGTTAGTGTTGATTAGCGTGGTGCAACAACTGGCTGTAGTAACATGTTGCAGTGAGAAAAACTAAAGCAGGAGGTTAAACTGAGTCTGGACCAGTGGAGACTCGTCCAGATCAGCTTCTCTATTCTATACTGAAGTATGCTAACTAACGTTAGCCTCAAGGGCTAGGAGGTTTACTGTTGCTCAGCAGCACGGATTATTATCAGATCAATTAGACCACACAGCTTGTTTTCAACGGGCGCTGTTATAAACTCAATATGAGATCTGGGAACATCATTACAAACAAGTCTGATGGGTGAATATGTGATTGGACTGATGTTCAGTCATCAACCACTGAGCCCTCCATCTTAAAGGGATAGTTGGTGTTTTTTGAAGTGGGGTCATATAAAGTACATATCTATAGTCGATCTGTTTCCTACCGTAATCAGCGATCAGCGCAGCCTCAGTTTGGAGCAGCAGAGAGCCGCTCCAGCCCAGACGCTCAGCTTTGTACTGCAGTGAACGGGTCCAGAGAAAAAGCTAATTTAACCACCTAAAACAAGGCTCACGTAAAAAAAGTCTATATCAGTTCAAGTGTACGTTGTATAGAGAAAATTCACACCGCTTTACATCGCCGTCAGACCGCGCTTTCTTTTGGCACTACATTTTCTCAACCGTAGAACCTCCGTATCCCTACGCAGTTGCGCTAATACGTAGGGATACGTATTAGCGCAACTGGGCCCCGCACTGTATTTCGCCGCTTGCAGATAATGTGTTGTTTCAGGTGGTTAATTTAACTTTTTCTCTGGACCCGTTCACTGCAGTACAAAGCTGAGCGTCTGGGCTGGAGCGGCTCTCTGCTTCTCCAAACTGAGGCTGCGCTGGTCGCTGATTACGGCAGGAAACAGATCGACTATAGATATGTACTTTATATGACCCCACTTCAAAAAACACCAACTATCCCTTTAACATCTGGATTTAAACACTGACCTTATACATTTATGGTCGAATGCCTGTTTTGTTATCAGGCCTTTTTTCACTGCTTTGCACATTTAACTGTCAATATTTCAACACACAGCCATGAAGTTACACAAACATATTGAAGATAAATGAACCTGTTTGACGAACATCTGTCAGTTTACAGAAACACTTCCTGCTTTAAGATGAATCTTCTGTTTAAAGAGTTGATAAAAAAGTCTCAGTGTGTCTGACAGAAGTTGTTCCTGCGATATAAAAACGTTGGTGGTCAGTTAGTTTGTTATTTATACTGGATTATATCTTTTGTCTCTCTACTGTCTGACCTCAGATCAGGATTGTGCTCTTAGATTTTTTCGGATGATGTGATTTTGTGTTTTCCATAATTTGAAAATCAATAAACTTAAAAAAAAGGATGTGGTCGCTATTTAATTCTGTCACTCTGCCTCAGCATTTATGAACTTATTTTAAGGAGTTTTAAAATACTGAGATGTAAATTCTGTTTCATGATGTTATTAAAAATCTGATACGAGTCATTGAAACATCATGAACAAACTGCTTTTACCCTTCATGAGAGACCTTCTCAAGAAGAAAGCTGACGATATGAAAGATGGAGGCTGCGTTCTGTAAACAGGAATATCAAGTTTCATTTGTCAGAATATTGAATATATTTTGGAATAAGGGCAAAAATCTGTATATCTGTGCACACAAACATAGTAATGTTGTCTGCTGCTGATAGTTGACGGTGGTCCTGCTGGACGCAGCATGTGGAGGATGAGTCAGAGGAAACAGTGATATAATGTGCAGCAGCAGGACAGTTTCCATAGATAGTCAGTGAGAGATGTGGGCTTTAGCTCTGCTTCACTCTGGTATTCCATACTGACCACAGCAGGCCTTTTATGACCGTCCAGCAGGACCAGTAGGACCAGTCAGCTGCAGCGGAGGAGGTCACATGCCTCCACAGGGAGGTTATAAAGAGATGTGATGCTCTGTGGGATAACTTATTGTGTTCCTGTATTGTGCACATCGTCTCAAACTACACTGAGTCCAGCAGCAGAGCTTCAGAGCAGAGCAGACCGACCCGGCACAGTGAGTACACGGCGCTGCTTCTTCTGTTTGACAACTGTTTTAACTTTTACTTATAAATCTGCTTTTCTGAGACACAAAGCAGCTCCAAACACTACAGTACCCATGAGCCTCAGCAGCCGTTGCTATGGTGAAGACTATCAGGAGCACAATCACTGTGCAGTGAGGAAGAAAACACCTTTATCTGATTCAACTTCATGAGTTTATCTAACTGATTTTACAAATGATGAAAACTGAAAGGTAGCTTTGTTGCAGTGAAGCTGCCAGCTGTCACCTTCACACAGTGATCAGCTGAGCCAAGGTGTGAAAGTAAACTCCCGTTTTATTCCAGTCAGCTTTGAATGTGAACAACTTCCAGGAGAGAAGATGTAATCAGATTATCCTCAGACTGAAACAAACATCTCTGTGAGCATCAGCTGATCTGTTGTGATGGCGACAGAACATTCACACCTCACAGCTCACCTGGAGACGGCAGGATATGAGCTTTTATCACAGATCGCACAGTTATGATAACTTGATGGTGAATTTCCATTATTGGGATAATGATTAATGTTTAATTCAACAACGTTTACTTCCTGTTGTACTAATATTTGCCACGAGGGGGAGCGGACATCGTTCCCAGAATCCTCCAGCTGTCATCTCGACTCTTTCAGCTTCCAAACAGCTTTTAATTTACTGCCTGGCTTTTACAATTTAGTTAAATCTAATGGCCGTGTGTGTTTCCAATGTCGATTAACTGGATCAAACTAATTATTAAACCTTTGAATCCCTTAATTCCTACATTTTGTTTGGTATAAAATCTTTAAATAAAAAACATCAAACTTATTATCTATTTATTTTTTGTATTATTTTTATTTCACTTTATTTTCTATGATGCTTTAACTTAATTTTAGCAAAGTCAAACAGCGAGTTCAGCCGTCTCACGAGGTGAAAATTTAGTTTTTATTGTTTTGTTTCTGTAACATTTTATAATTATTTTTGGTGAATTAAACTTTAATTAAGTTATTTGACGGTTAACAAACAATTACATTCTTTATAAAACATTTATTAAGCAGCTGTTTATTGACGTCAATGAAGCTTTCATAAACACTTAAATAAGAGTTAAGTAATTATAAATGTACGATGTTCTGATGATGATTATTATAAAGTGTTACGTCTGTTTGTTGTTCGGTGTGAAGTAAAGTGATTCCAGGATGTTTCAGTGCTGTTTGAGAGTTTAAAGCTTATTTCAGTGATCGTCAGGTTAATATAATGACTCACAATTATTTCATCATCATCTCATGTCTTCACCGGCCTGGAGGTGGCTGGACGGTCACAATAAAGTCACAGTTCACCTCAACCTCAGCTTCACATCCACAGTCTGATCGGACGTCTCACCTGGATGCACTCCAGGGTTTTAATCTAATGTTTTCAGGGTCGTTGATTTGTTGATTCTGTGAGGCTTCACGTCTCGTCTGAGTTAGCTCAGCATCACACTGACAAACAGCAGCACGCTCTGCCTGATGACGGCTGAGGACTTTTAAAGCGTTTTATTTACAGTCAGGATTAGTTCAGGCAGTTTGTCTGCGGGTGCGACAGTGAATGGAGGGGAAATAAAACAGGGAGAGGCCCGAGCATTTCTCATGGATCCTCTTGAGCTGATGTGGCAGCTGTTCCCTCAGTCTGAAATCCTGTGTAATGCAGCGAGGTTAGCCAAATATATTGTCAAAATGGCTGCCATGCCAGTTTGTTGACATCACGGTTTAGTTTGAGGCTGCACTGAGCCTGAAGCTCAGCGGACTTTAACAGAGCAGTGAAGGACATGATGGGATGAGTTTCACCGTGATGTCTGGAGGTTCTGTATCCTGAGACGTAACGTGTGTTTGATCACAGCCTGATAAATCTTCTTTCTCTGTGTCATAGAGCTCCATTAAAATCACATCAATGAGCCTCACTGCAGATCATGTTTGCACTCACACTGTCCTGCTGACACTGATACTCACTGGAGCACCAAATGTGGATTAATCTGCCGCTAAAAATAGTCCACAACAAACACAACAACTTGCTCCTGTTTGATAGAAATTACAGTGAACAGCTACAAAACTACTGTAAAGAAGAAGGAGGAGGATGAGGAGAAGAAGAAGAAGTTTTATTTTCTCTGTTTGTTGTCATGCACCAACACCACGGCAAATTCCTTGTATTTAAAAAAATCTTATTTGGAAATAAACATGATTTTGAAATTGAAAGATACAGAATACCAGCAGACTGACAGAAGAACAGACAGATGTGTCGTATGTTCATCAGAACAGAGGGCGGCTGTGGTTAAACAGGTCGAGCTGTTAACAGTTCTGAGCTACAGATTCTAAGCCGAGGGAATTTTTATGTGTGCAAACTTGTTACGCCACAAAACAAAGCCGTCCAAATTACAAGAGCACTCACTGCTAGCATGTAGTTATTATTTATTTCTATAGAAAGGTCTGTAACACCAGAGATGTTACATCAGATAAACAGCAGCTGAAGTAGTAAAGATATCACCAAACTGCATTGTTGTACTTTAGGGGCGGATGACGATACTGATAAAAGGGAATAAAACATTTTAATATCGATATATCGGCTGATTTAAACACATTTGTTGCAGCGATCCGTCAAATAAGCTCATCAAACACTTTCGCAGGTTACAGTGTTATGACACATCATCATATCCAACATGTAAGACTGTGTCCAGTCTCATCCTCATGATAACGATATCTATCGATATATTTAAATGCTACAGATTGCTCCTTTAAATGACGTGTTCTTGTCTCAGATGTCTCAGTTCTTCGACATGAAGGAGTTTGGAGACGCTGGTCGTTACCTTCGTCTCACCAACCTGGAGCACCTGGCTGCCAGAGCGCAGGCTTTTGACGGTAAACACAAGTTCACCTCTTTTTAACACGACACCTGTGCAACTTTTTCTCTTTTGTTAAAAATATAAATACAAACAAAATCATAGCAAATCAATCTATTTAGATTTTATGATGATAGTGATGTATTAACAGTTAAACATAAAAATTGTCATCTAAATAAGCTTTTAAATAAACGTTTTCCTTCACCGACGTGTCAACTGAGTACCGACTGTGAAACGTTCTGATCCGACTCTCTCAGGGACGAAGAGAGTCTGGATGCCTGATGATAATGAAGCGTACACAGAGGTGGAGGTCAGAGAGCTGAACGGAGACAAGACCACCGTGGAGACCAAAGACGGACGGGTTGGTTCATCACTCAGTTCATATCAAAGCTTTCGTTTGAAAAGAATAGTAGTTTGTTTACTATTTTCGTGTAAAATATGAATGTTTTTAAGTCCTGAAGATTCTCAACTTTCGCCTTTTTCACAGAAAGTGAAGCGCTCATCTTTCGCATTGCAGCCCGATCTGTAATGGCTTTGTGGGGCCGATATCGATATTCAAGAATTCAAAATGAATAATTTAGTGTCTTTTTTGATCAGTTGTGATCAACTGTGGACATGTACAGATCTCTGATGGTCAAACTATGTGACTAAGAACGTGTGTGTGTGTGTGTGTGTTTCAGTTTCTGATAGTGAAAGAAGACGACCTCCAACCAATGAACCCTCCGAAGTTCGACATGATGGAGGACATGGCCATGTTGACTCACCTGAACGAAGCCTCGGTCCTCTTCAACCTGCGGAGGAGATACAGCATGTGGATGATTTATGTCAGTGTTTATTCTCACACACACAGTTCAGTCAGAGAGAGAGAAAACTCTGCACAGCATCTTAATGGACACTACATTAAAACCTGCTTCATCTTTCTGTTTGTCAGACCTACTCCGGTCTGTTCTGTGTGACCGTCAACCCGTACAAATGGCTGCCAGTCTACTCTGCAGCGGTGGTCGCAGCTTATAAAGGGAGGCGTCGCACAGACACGCCGCCACACATCTACGCCATCGCTGACAACGCCTACGTCCACCTGCTGCAGAGTGAGTCACCTGTAACCTCTGACTTCTCACACCATATAGCCCTGTGTATACAGCTGCAGGTGGGCTGTCAGTGTCTCTATACTGACTTTTATTGCTGATGGAAAGTCAGGTCAGGCTTTGTATCCCACAACACACTTGGATAAATAACAGTGGATAAAAAAAGACACCTTCACATGACTTTTTGTCTAACTGTATCCTTTAAAAACCCTCAAATAACAGAACTGTCCAATAGACTAAAATTCTAAGTTCTTTACAAAGAGGGTCGAGGTTCTGAAGAGTCTCAAGATGACTAAAATCAGAAACAGTGTTCACTCTGGAACGTTTTGGGGGCTTCGGACTAATAAAACCTGTTTTCCTTTTGCATGGCTTCTTGTTCCTCCACAGATCGAGAGAACCAGTCGATGCTGATCACGTGAGTCACAGCTGCTTTCATATGATGAGACATTACTTACAAAATTAAACTAATTCGACAGAAACACTCAATTGAATTTAGTTACCTAGAAATGTCTAAACTAAAGTTATATGATACTGAATACCCTTCATCCACTGGTGGAATGTATTTGAGTACATTAACATTCATATTTTACTGTTACTGAACATTATACTTCTCCTCAGCTACATCTCAGAGGCACATTTTGTAACTGTACTTTTGCACTATTCAAAGATGATGTTCTTTGAAAGTTGTTGTGCTTTTTGTTCAGTCGTGTTTTTCTAACCGTACCTTTTGTTCTGTCGCCCGTCAGTGGAGAATCAGGCGCAGGGAAAACAGTCAACACCAAGAGGGTGATCCAGTACTTCGCCATCGTCGCTGCTCTGGGAGAAAACGTGAAGAAAGGAGTGAGTCAACATTTCTCTGTGTTTTTGTGATTCTGTGTTTGTGTGTTTGTGTGTGTCGATCAGTCGTCAGTAACTTCTGTCTGTCTCTGGATATTCAGGGCAACTTAGAGGACCAGATCATTGAAGCTAATCCTGCCATGGAGGCGTTCGGCAACGCCAAAACCATCCGTAACGACAACTCTTCTCGCTTTGTGAGTTCAGTAAAGTCATGATAACAAGCTGATTATCAAGAGTTGGGTTGCACACACCTTCAGTCACCTATGGTGGAATGTGACACTCATTTAAGTAACTGTACTTTACTTGAGTATTTTCCTCTCATGCCACTTTTTTCCACAAGATTCTAAATTAATGATACATGTTAGAGGTATAAAATGTACAGTAGACATTTTTTAGGTCATTTTATGTGAATACTTCAAAGTTAATTGATTATAGTCACATATTTTCACTTCAGAAACAGAGTATTTTTACAGTGTGGTACGGGTACTTTAACTTAATGGACCTGAATACTTCCTCCATCACTGTGTGTTACAAAGAGCCTGGTTCTGTTTGTGTGTCTCAGGGAAAGTTCATCAGAATTCATTTTGGGCCGACAGGACGGCTGGCATCTGCTGACATCGACATGTGTGAGTCACATTAATCAAGTCAAATGTTCTGTTCTTGATTCAGTACTAAAGTTCTACAGAACACTGGAGCAAGTCTGTGTCTATTTTATCAGATCTTCTAGAAAAGTCCAGAGTTGTGTTCCAGCAGCCCGGAGAGAGAAGCTACCACATCTACTACCAGATCCTGTCCAATCACAAGCCAGAGCTGCAAGGTAACCCCGCCCACCAATCACACACCAGGATCACCAACCAATACTGATATCATTAATTATTAAAAATACTTTTTCTGTGCAGACACATGTTAGTGATGGTGATATAAACTATATACACTAGACAATTATCAAAACAATTCACTGACATTACAGTTACACAGCAGACAGACAGACAGGTAGTAACATCCTCTCACACAGCAGCAGACAGACAGGTAGTAACATCCTCTCACACAGCAGGCAGACAGACAGGTGGTAACATCCTCTCACACAGCAGCAGACAGACAGGTAGTAACATCCTCTCACACAGCAGACAGACAGACAGGTAGTAACATCCTCTCACACAGCAGCAGACAGACAGGTAGTAACATCCTCTCACACAGACAGACAGGTATTAACATCCTCTCACACAGCAGCAGACAGACAGGTAGTAACATCCTCTCACACAGCAGCAGACAGACAGGTAGTAACATCCTCTCACACAGCAGCAGACAGACAGGTAGTTTACAGGCTCACCTTATTTGAGCTGAGGTCTTTTACTTTCCTTCCGGAAGCTAACAGCTCCGTGTGTCCCTAGGCGATGCTAACTTTGTTTGCTAGTTGCTAGCTTCATCTCCTCTCCGTTGTTGCTATAAGTTAGCTAAACTGCTATCGTTAGCAACAGTGGCAAACAAGCTAGCTCACGACGATGCTAATTTAATGTTAACCTGTTTGTTTTGAGTCTGATAAACGTCTCAGTTGAGTCCAGAAGATGTTTTTCTGTCTCTTTCTCGACACCGACGAGCCTGAACGGTCAATTAACCGCCGAGCAACAACGCCATCTGTTTGACGCATGCGCAGACTCGGTTCTTCTGACTGTCACACTGCAGTACCATGTTTGACCGCAGGGACAGCCGTTAGTAACGAGGGGGGCGCTGTTTCACCCACTTCAGGTAACCCTGATGAATGTAGAGCGGAAGTCACGCCCCTTCCGGTTCACACCAGGGACCTTATTTCAGACAAAACTAATAAAATAGTGTGAAAATACATAATTAAAGACTTCGCACTGACAAACTCTCCCTTGACACAACTGCAGTTTGACTGTGAGCAGATTTATTGCGATTTTCATCTTTGTTACTACCTTTTCAAGCCCAGTTGGCGGCCATTTTGGATGTTGACAACCAGTCAAAAACAGCAGAGATTTGTCTAAATAAATGAATGGGCTTGGAGCAGAAGTCTGAAAGTCGGCTTGTCTCCACATGATGTATAAATAAAGTTATGTTACTCAAAATAAAGCTGTATTCACTGATGAACAGAAAGTACTTCTTATAGAGTTCTTCTGCTCCCCGAAATCCCAAAATATCAATTAATGTTTTAATTTAGATTTAATGAGAGGGAGGAAACTGTCTGCTCATCTCACCGGAGAAAAGTTTAATACGACTGCATCTGTTAACACGTTTGTTCTTAATTATTATTGCAGAGGAATACAACAACACTTCAGTGCAACTCTTCAGAGGTCATACGAATAAAAACACATCAAATCAAATCAGTTGGTAAAAGTAGAATAAAAATAACAATATAATAAATATGTTTTGCACTTTGCAAGAATAAAACTCACCAGCATATTATTACACTTTAACCAGATACTGCACAGGACATATAATAAATACATAAAAATAATATGAAATAAAAGAATATTGCTCATGGTTGGTTTTTGTGTTCTTTGATGGCACGTTGGCAAAAACTGAGGAGTTCTCCTGGTGAGATGCTGTGATGAACGCTGTCCTGTGTTGCAGACATGCTGCTGGTGACCACAAACCCCTACGACTACCACGTCTGCTCTCAGGGAGACACCAAGGTGGAGAGCATCAATGATGGAGAGGAGCTGCAGCTCACTGATGTAAGAAACACACACACACTCCAAACACACACACAGTATCATCTGATGAAGTATTTACTATAAGTGTGTGTGTGTGTGTGTGTGTGTGTGTGTGTGTGTGTGTGTGTGTGTGTGTGTTGTAGCACGCCATGGACACGCTGGGCTTCACTCCGGAGGAGAAGTACGGCTGCTATAAGATCGTTGGAGCCATCATGCACTTTGGAAACATGAAGTTCAAGAAGAAGCAGCGAGAGGAGCAGGCCGAGGCCGACGGCACCGAGAGTGAGAGTCTGCGAACAGCTCGTCGCTTTGATAAAGACACAACGATGACGCTGTGCTACAGAGACACACAAAGATTCTTATCTCTATTTATACAATTAATTTAAAAACAGAGCAAATTCAGAGTGCTTTAAACAGACAAAGAATCCCAGGAAGTACTGATGGGACGGTAAAAAACTGAAGAGCTTCATTCAAAATAAAAAAATATCCAATAATATGATTGCTGTGGAAAAACAAAAGATATGTATTTTCTATTACAACCACGTCACTGACAATTTATCCAGCTGTGATATGGTGAACAGACAGCTGCAGCTCCTTCGATCACACAAGTTTGACTTATTAATAACTCATACTGTTTATGAACTTTAGCAGAACAGCTGATCAGGTCAGTTTGTAGTTTGTAGACGTTCAACAGTCAGTCAACATCTCAGTGTTTGCTTGGAAAGCATTAAAAAACAATATTATATATAAAAACAGAATCAAATAACTTAAGATGGAATAAAATCAGATTAAAAAGTAGATAAAATGAAATAAAACCCAAACAAAATAGACCAGAAAGAAATAAAGTGTTAAACTATAAACTAAATCTAATGTGGTTCATCACATAACACCAACAACATGTGTGTTCCATGTTTCACGTCAGTCATTCTTTGCCTAGTTTTTGTCACCATCATGTAAAATACACCTGATCAGGTATTGATGGGTATTGCAGAGGAGATGAGATGAGTGTGTTGTGTGTGTGTGTGTGTGTGCTCAGGTGTGGATAAGGCTGCGTACCTGATGGGCATCAGCTCTGCCGACCTGCTGAAGGGCCTCCTGAACCCCCGCGTCAAAGTCGGCAACGAGTTCATCGTTAAAGGACAGACTGTAGAACAGGTAATCCACCACTCCATCAATCCTTCACTCCATCAATCCTTATCACTCTCATGTATCTTTGCCACTGCTGACCATGTTTCATGTGTGCAGGTGAACTACGCCGTCGCAGCGCTGGCCAAAGCCGCCTACGACCGGATGTTCAGGTGGCTGGTTGGTCGAATCAACTCGTCCTTGTCCACCGCTCTGCCTCGTCAGTACTTCATCGGCGTCCTCGACATCGCCGGCTTCGAGATCTTTGAGGTAATGAGGAGAGAATGAATTAGACAAGTTCAAGATCTGAAAATGATCAAGCACTGAAAACCATCTTCTGCCACCACTTTTCTCTGAGTTTGGGGAGTTGAAATGAATTTGACATGTTTAAATGTTTGATATTAAAGCTGATACCATGTTTATGAATCAGTGACTTTCATTGTTAACTTTTCTTGTGCTAACAAAAAAGTGAGAATTGAATAAATCAGTAAATTAAACAGTTTTACACAGCAGAACTTTCTTAACGATAACATAAAGGTTAATTTCTTTAAATCCATTAATCATCCAACATTGATCTGTGAGGGGAGGTTTCTTCTGTCTGTGACACAAACATATGGTTTTCTTCCTCCTCAGTTTAATAACTTTGAGCAGCTGTGTATCAACTTCACCAACGAGAAGCTGCAGCAGTATTTCAACCACCACATGTTCATCCTGGAGCAGGAGGAGTACAAGACGGAGGGGATCGAGTGGACCTTCATAGACTTTGGTTTGGACCTGCAGGCCTGCATAGACCTCATAGAGAGAGTAAGTGAGATCAAACTGTCCTGCTGTGTTTGTAAAGCTCAGATATCTGTGAGCTCACAGAGGTTAAGATCATATTAAAGTGTTGTACCAGCTCTAACAGATGGAAGAGCTGCAGGAGGATGTAAAATAAATATGACAACGGGTACATTTTGTATTTTCAGCCCATGGGGATTCTGTCCATCCTGGAGGAGGAGTGTATGTTCCCCAAGGCCACGGACCACAGCTTCAAAACCAAACTCTACGACAACCATCTCGGGAAGTCGCCCAACTTCCAGCGACCGCGACCGGACAAGAAGCGCAGATACGAGACGCACTTCGAGGTGGTGCACTACGCCGGAGTGGTGAGTGTCAGCTCGGTCCTCTTCACTGCTGCTCGTGTTAGAACGGGTCAGTGTTTGTTAGAGATGATCTGATGGCTGGTTCCCAATCAGACACACTTACTGTGAGTCAATAAAGTCCTGAATGTAGCTGCTGCTGTGCTGCCTGATCCACCGACAGCTGACAGCTTTCCATCAGAACCAAAAACATCAAGGATGCAGGTTCTGATTTTGGAGGCTGTAATAAAATATCAAAACATGGAATTGGAAACATTGAAATATAGTGGAGGCTGGTTATTGGCTGGTACAACATGTGTTCAGCCCTTTCATCCAAACAGTTCTGGCTACCAAAAAACAAAACTCAGAGACTAAAAGTTCAGTTTTGGGTCGACACACAGAGGTGGGAGAGGAGCCTGCCTCTGTAACAGTGATGCTGTGTTTATGTAGCATTTGCTTTAGTCCCAGAGAAAAGAAAGAGAAAACCCTTTCTGTACTGTACAACAGTACAGAAAGGGTCAAACACATTATTTCCTCTGGTAACTTAACAACTGCTGTTTTTCCGAGATAACGAGATTTAGCAGCTGAGGCGATTTAAGACCCAAATCACAGCAGGAAGCTGCAGAATGTGAAGCAAAGTCAGATGAACACGAGCGTTTTCACGGCTGCATCACTTTCCTCTTCAATCTGTGGCTATTTACCAATTAAATGTAACTTGTTATCGTGGAGGACAGAGGAAATAATTGAACCGTTTTTAAGATAAAAGCATGGGAACATTTTTTAGGTTTTTAATTCTTGGTTTATTTTTCAGGCCATTATTTGAGGACTGATTTTAAATGTCTGATTGAGGATGCGTCTCTCACTGTAGGTTCCGTACAACATCACCGGCTGGCTGGACAAGAACAGAGACCCTCTGAATGAGACGGTGGTGGTTCTGTTCCAGAAGTCCTCCAACAAACTGATGGCCGGGCTGTTTGAGAACTACATCAGCTCTGAGATGGGTAACTAACAAACCGACCAAACCCAAAGACTTCAGCTGCAGCAGCACACGCTGACACTGCGGTCCGACATACTGGTGTGGTGAACTAGTTCTGTTGTGTTCTTGTTTCAGCCGCTGATCCAAAATCTGAAACCAAACACAGGAAGAGGAAAGCAGCTTCCTTCCAGACAGTCTCACAGCTGCACAAGGTGAGCACGAGTTCAAACACAACACGTCTGTATGTTGGTGCTCACCACCATCTTTATTATTATTAAAAAGGGGTGGAGCCTAAGTGGAATATTAAAGCAGTAAGAACTTTGACTAACTGTGATAGGCTGAGAGTCTGGACCTGGTTCTGACTCTGTATCTGCCTCTGGTATCCACACAGGAGAATCTGAACAAGCTGATGGCTAACCTCCGCAGCACGCAGCCGCACTTCGTCCGCTGCATCATCCCCAACGAGTCCAAGAACCCAGGTAACAAACCAACAGCAGCAGCAGCAGCAGCAGCAGCAGGTTAACACCTGCAGCCCTGTAACAACAACATTAGCATGCTAGCTCACACTCATATGCTAATGTTGGCGACAGGTGTCAGGGTTGTTGTTTTTACTTAGAGCTGCAGCTAACATTTAGTTTCATTATCGATGAAGTAGCTGTCTTTAAATGCTGACAGTTAAAGGAACAGTTCACCCAAAAAGTAATATCCAGTCATCATCTCCTCCATGATGATGAAAGTCAGGTGAAGTTTGTTAGTTCACAAAACGTTTCTGGAGCTTCACAGCTCGTCTGTAATCCAGTTCTCCAGACGCCTCGTCTGAAGTGAGTGAAGCTCTCCACACGTCGAAGGAGTAACTAACATCCTTCTTTTCAGATCAGTTTGTGAAGACTGTGATGACAGCAGACGAGCTGTATGGAGATGATTGATTTGTTCTAAATCAAGTCTCAGCTGCTTCAGTTGTTCAGCAGAACGCTGCAACTCTGTTTGACTGTGAAGCTCCAGAACTGTTCTGTGGACTACCACACTTCACTGACTTTATATCCAATTCTGGACTAAAAGTTGAATCCAAAATATTAAAGTATCCCTGAAGCTGTCAGTGAGGATGTCTCTGTGTTTTCCAGGTGTGATGGATCCCTTCCTGGTCCTCCATCAGCTGCGGTGTAACGGGGTCCTCGAGGGGATCAGGATCTGTAGGAAGGGTTTTCCAAACCGCATCCTGTATGCTGAGTTTAAACAGCGGTCAGTCCCAAAAACTGAGTCACACAGAGAAACACAGTGTTGTTTGTGAGATGTGTAGAGATCGGTAGTCTTAAATAATGTTGTACTTTTCTCTCTCAGTTATCGCATCTTGAATCCTTCTGCGATTCCAGACGACTCGTATGTGGACAGCAGGAAGGCTGTGGAGAAGCTGCTGGGCTCTCTGGACATCGACCACACCCAGTACAAGTTCGGACACACTAAGGTACAACACGGACACTGAGAATGACACCAACAGGGTCTGAAGGTGGAGGCTGTCGAGACTTTCTTCTTGAGTGTTCTGGTGTTGTCCGTCCTCTCAGGTGTTCTTTAAGGCGGGTCTGTTGGGTCAGTTCGAGGACATGAGGGACGCCCGTCTGTCTCAGATCCTCACCACCGTTCAGGCCATGTCCAGAGGGAAGCTGATGAGGATGGAGCGAGAAAAGATGATGCTGCAAAGGTCAATATGACACCTTTTAGATTAATAGCATGAAGATAAGCTGATGTGTTGAATCTCTGCTGGACGGATTGAAACCAACCGACAAACTGACTTTTAAAGATTTGCTGGATTTTCACCACGTCTGTGTTCTTTCACTGCTCGTCTCAGAGATGCTGTGATGGTGATCCAGTTCAACCTCAGAGCCTTCTTCTCTGTGAGGACTTGGCCGTGGATGATGTTGTTCTATAAGCTCCGCCCCCTGCTCAGGAGCGCCCAGGTGGAGAAAGAGCTGGCCGCCCTCAACGAAGAGTTCAAGAAGTTAAAAGAGGCCTTCGACAGGTCTGACTGCTGTTTGTGTCCTGTTTCTGATTATTCAAACTTTAGATCAGTTTTTAAAAGACAGATGAGTCTGCTGAGCACTTTTGTTTCCATCCTTCACCTCGGGTTTGTTGTTTCTCCGTCAGGTCAGAGGTAAAGCGTCGGGAGGCCGAGGAGCGGCAGGTGGTTTTGGTTCAGGAGAAAAATGACCTCGGTCTGCAGCTCCAGGCTGTAAGTCACTCAGAAACCATCACTGGTTTTTTAAAAGTCCTCTTAAACCCATTTAAATCTGCTACATGCAAACTGTGTCTGTATCTCTTATCTGGATAAACTCATATTATGTCTGTAGCCTAGCTTAGCATAAAGACTGAAAACAGGGGGAAACTGTTAGCCTAGCTTCATCCAGTCAATATATAAACAACTGTTTGATTTGAATGTAAATCAAATATCAGAAGAGAGAAAACATTTTTTTAATTGTTTCCATGACCTCAAAGCTAGTTTCATTTATTTACTACATCAAATCCTTACTGTCAACAACATTTTCAACTTTTACTTTTACTTCATTACTTCATTATCTCTCCAACACGTTCCATCATCCAGGAGCAGGACAACCTGGCGGATGCAGAGGATCGCTGCAACCAGCTGATTCAGTCCAAAATCTCTCAGGAGTCGAAGCTGAAGGAGCTGCAGGAGCGTCTGGAGGACGAGGAGGATGTGAGCGCCACGCTGACGTCCAAGAAACGCCAGCTGGAGGACGAGGTGACGTCACTGAAGAGAGACGTGGACGACCTGGAGATCACCCTGGCTAAAGTGGAGAAGGACCGACACGGAGTGGAGAACAAGGTGTGTACCATCAGGTTAGACCCGTTAGGTCATCAGTGGTGCTGCTGGGAGGAGCTGACGAGTTTTCTTCTCCGTCCAGGTGAAGAATCTGACCCAGGAGATGTCTGTTCTGGATGAATCCATCTCGGCTCTGAGCAGAGAGAAAGCCGCCCTGCTGGAAGCTCACCAGCAGGTTCTGAACGACCTCCAGGCCCAGGAGGACAAAGTCAACATGCTCGCCAAGGCAAAGACCCGGCTGGAGCAGCAAGTGGACGATGTGAGAGAACCAAGTGTTCAAATATCAAGATGAAGCGTCTCTGTGCCCACATATATGACAGATGTGTGTTTGTGTGTTTGTCTTGTCTACTTGTAACATGTCAGACCGTCTCTCTTCTTCAAAGTCCGACTTTAATCATGTTGGAAAAACCAAACACAGAACCGAATAATACTGAGTGCTAGAAGTCTGTGGAGTTCTTCTGTAAAGTGTTCCCTCTTTCAGTTTTCTGTTGAAGGTCGTAAAAAGTGCTTTCCAACATGTAACTCCAAAATCTCCATAAGTGTTCTTCAGGCCAATTTCTAGACCCACATTCTGGGACTGTACCGAAGAACAAAACTACCTGTCAGACCCTAAAGGACACCGACTGAGGACCTGGAGAACCCCAGAACATCCTTCAACCACAATAATTACCTACAGGACACCAAGAAGCTCATCAGTGACTAGAAGTACCACTCTAGTGGACCTCTAGAACCTGCTAGAACTCATGTGGACCACTACAACTACCCATAAGACCCCTGGAACGTCTTAAAAGACCATTAGAACCACCTGAATGTCCACAAACACCCCTAAAAGGACTATCTGCATGGCCACAAGAACAGCAACACTACAACACCCCACAGAGACCCAAATAACCTCCTGCAGGTCCACTGTGACAACCTAAGGAACCCCCTGTGACCATTAGAACCTCTTCAATGACCACTAGAACTACTAGAAGGACTTACAGATGGTCATAAGAACCTAAAAGAAACCTAGAATCTTCTCAATGACACATAGAGCCTCCTCACCAACCACATGAACCACTTAATGAGCCTCTTAATGTCTTTAATGATTCTCTGGAACCACCAGAACAACCCATAGAACCTCAGGAAATCTCCTACAGGGCCCCTAGAACATGTAGATACACCTACAGAAACCCTAAGAACCTCATAAAGAACCTTTGGAAACTCCTAATAAACCCCTCAAATGTCCTTCACAGAGATCTAGAGCTCCTAAAGGATTTGAAGGTTCTTGAGATAATTCACAGCCAGGTTTCAAACTGAAGTAAAACCCAATTGAACTCTCTAAGGTTCTGGTGCACCACGACATCGAGGTGTTCTGTTCTGTTCTGTTCTGGTTTGTGACGGTCTGTTCCGTCTCTCACCTGCAGATAGAAAGTTCCCTGGAGCAGGAGAAGAAGATGCGGACGGATCTGGAACGAACCAAACGTAAGCTGGAGGGGGATCTGAAGCTGTCTGTGGACTCTGTGAAGGACCTGGAGAAGCAGAAGGAAGATCTGGAGGAGAGACTGAGGAAGTAATGAATCACATCCTGAGCCTTTAAAACTTTATTGATCCTTCTGTCTGCTCGATCAGATGATTCCTGCACAGGAACTGAGCTCACCTGGAAACAGATTCATGTGATCACAACTGCTTACTGAATAAAACTGATCATTTCTTTTCTCACTCTGTTTCTGTTTCATACCTCCCCACAGAAAAGACTTTGATTTGGGTCAGCTTCAATCTAAAATGGAGGATGAACAGAGTTTGGTGGCTCAGCTTCAGAAGAAGATGAAAGAGCTTCAGGTGGGTCGGACTGATCCAGGGTAGAACTTGTTCGGCGTTCTGATCCTCCTCTTCCTCACTGCTGTGTTTCTGTCCCTCAGACTCGTATCGAGGAGCTGGAGGAGGCCCTGGAGGCGGAGCGGGCCTGGCGCTCCAAAGCCGAACGTCAGAGGAACGACATCGCCAGAGAGCTGGAGGAGCTCGGAGAGAAGCTGGAGGAGGCAGGAGGAGCGTCCGCCGCTCACATCGCTCTCAACAGGTCAGGATGAAAACTGTGATCCAGACTGAAACATGTTCCCCTCAGGAGCGACTGAAAGAACTTTGTTGATCCTCTGACGTTTTCTCAGCACCATCAATGACCATGTTTACCATGTGACCTCATGAATACTTCATGTCAACAGGAAGAGGGAGGCGGACTTCCAAAAGATGCGGCGGGAGCTGGAGGAGGCGGGGCTTCACCACGAGGTGACGGCCGCCACCCTGAGGAAGAAGCACTCGGACGCGGTGGCCGAGCTCAGCGAGCAGATCGACTCTCTGCAGAGAGCCAAACAGAAGCTGGACAAGGAGAAGGCCGAGATCCGGCTGGAGGCCGACGACCTGGCCATCAACGTGGAGCAGCTGTCCAGGAGCAAGGTACAACATCCACCTTAAAGAAGGGGTTAAAGGAGCAGTGCACCAGTTTGATCAATGTCAGGTGATCATCCACCAGGCAGAGACCTGGACCAATGAAAGACTCTGACTGCAGGATGGGAAATACAGGATCCAGTTCTTAACATTCAACCTCACCTGTGTGTGTGTGTGTGTGTGTGTGTGTGTGTGTGTGTGTGTGTGTGTGTGTGTGTGTGTGTGTGTGTGTGCAGGCAGCTGGAGAGAAGATGTGCAGGGTGTTTGAGGACCAGCTGAATGAAAGCCGAGGCCGAGCGGAGGAGCTGCAGAGACAGCTGATGGAAGTGTCGGCTCAGAAAGCTCGAGCGCTCACAGAGACCGGTACAACACACACACACACACACACACACACACACACACACACACACACACACACACACACACAGCTCACCCCCTTTGACTTCCTCTGTTTCTTCTAGCCGAGTACAGCCGTCGTGTGGAGGAACGGGACGCTCTGAACAGTCAGCTGCAGCGCTCCAAGGCGGGAGTTTGCCAAAACTATGAAGATCTGAAGAGGCAGATGGAGGAAGAGAGCAAAGTAACACTGAACCTGTTTGTCAGAGTTGCAGATCTCAATAAACCAACTTGTATCTCTTCAGGTGTGTGTTTGAGAGTTAATACCTGTGTGTTTGTGTGTTTGAGGCTCGTGTGGCGCTGGCTCACGCGGTGCAGGCGTCCCGTCATGAGTGCAGTCTGCTCCGCGAGCAGCTGGAGGAGGAGCAGGAGGCGAAGGCCGAGCTGCAGAGGACGCTGTCCAACGCCAACAGCCAGGTGGTTCAGTGGAGGGCCAAGTACGAGACGGACGCCGTGCTGAGGATAGAGGAGCTGGAAGACGCAAAGTAAGACACTCACAACGGGATGGTTAAGTTTCTACAGAGTTTTCAGCTGGTGCTCGGCTACAAATAGGAAGCTGCTTTCGTCCACGTCTGTCTGAAATCAAAGAAGCCTTCAGAGAGATTCTTTAGATCTTAATGAGCCTTTGACTTTTTCTTTGAGTACAGCCTTCAGGACAAATTTTACATTTTTACCTCCACTACTGTTGAGGCTCTAAATCTGTCGTTCTACAACAGGTTGCACATTAAAGTCGGCTGAGACCTGCAGCTGAGCACGTGTTTGTTTTTGTTGTCCTGTGTTTCGTCTGCAGGAAGAAGTTGGTGGTCAAACTGCAGACTGTTGAAGAAGCTGTGGAGGCGTCTCAGGCCAAATGTTGCTCGCTGGAGAAATCAAAACTGGGTCTGCAGACTGAGATTGAAGACTTGGTGGTTGAACTGGACCGATCCAACGCCGCTGCTCTCGCTCTGGACAAGAGGCAGCGCAACTTCGACAAGGTCGGTCAGCAACACGGGCTGTAACCCTCCACAAAGTAGGAGATCACTCACGTTTGTGTTGTTTTGTTCTGTCTAGTTGTTGAGCGACTGGAAGCTGAAGTTTGAGGAGAGTCAGACGGAGCTGGAGGCGTCGCAGCGAGAGTCCCGCAGTCTGAGCACCGAGATGTTCAAACTGAAGAACTGCTACGAAGAAGCTCTGGACCATCTGGAGACGGTTAAACGAGAAAACAAGAACCTGCAGGGTACTCTCCCTCCGTCACCTTCAGTCACAGCGGCACCGCTGATCACTTTAGTTTGTTGTGAATGTCTCATTTATTTCACACACATTTTGACCTTCAGCCAGTTTCCTGTTTCGTATCAGAAGGCCTTTTTATTTTGGCAGCTGCTTACATACTCTGGAAGTCCTGAGATCCCAAACTGATCTGAAAACATGCTATTTACACGGTTATTTTGTGACCTCAGGTTTTCAAGGTGACATCAGACTTTCTTAAAGGGATATTCCGGTGTAAGTTTAATCCATGGTCTAAATCACAGTGAAACTGTGTTAGACTCCCTCTGGAGAGATCAAGTTAGCAGACCGCTAATTTACGGAGTTTTATCAACCTCAGAAACGACCGCACGACAACAATACACTGCAGTAAATGGATCCAAATATAAACCGCCACCAAAAAGCCACAAATAATGCTCAGAACAGCACCAAACTTCAGCAACAGTACAAATAGGGTCTCAGCACATAGTCCGGGGCATCTAACCTCCGCTAGCTTAGCTGGATTTCTACTTGAAAGCTAAAAACAGAGTTCAACTCTCCTCCATCAGCTTCCGGGTCGGGGAAGTCCCGACGCTGACGATTACCGAGTGCGGTTAGAAATGCTCAATTTCAGTTCTTTTCCCTGTCCGCTCTCGATAATAACTGTTATAAACTGGCAGGTAAGACACATATGAACTTTGATTGCTTTTCCATGGAGTCATAATCATACATTTTCATCCATGAGCCGCGGAACTCTACTGCACTCGGTAATCGACTCGTCGGGACTTCCCGTCAACAGGAAGCTGCTGCAGAAGAGTGGTAAATTTAGTCAGCTTTTCAGTAGAAATCCAGCTAAGCTAGCGGAGGTTAGATGCCCCGGACTATGTGCTGAGACCCTATTTGTACTGTTGCTGAAGTTTGGTGCTGTTCTGAGCATTATTTGTGGCTTTTTGGTGGCGGTTTATATTTGGATCCATTTACTGCAGTGTATTGTTGTCGTGCGGTCGTTTCTGAGGTTGATAAAACTCCGTAAATTAGCGGTCTGCTAACTTGATCTCTCCAGAGGGAGTCTAACACAGTTTCACTCTGATTTAGACCATGGATTAAACTTACACCGGAATATCCCTTTAATTAACCTTTGGCACAAAATTTGGTTGTGTTAAACAGGAAATTTAAACCATGGGACATATTCAGACAAATAATACGGACCTAAATGTATATTGTGTTTGAATTCAGAGGAGATACTGGACCTGACTGATCAGATCAGCCGGGAGGGGAAGACCATCCACGAGCTGGAGAGGATGAAGAAGATCCTCCACATGGAGAAGAGCGACATCAGAGCAGCTCTGGAGGAAGCAGAGGTAACAACTGTTTATACCTGTCGACTCTCTACCGACTAAACTGTTCACTAAAGTACAAAACCTCCCAACTCTCAACCAACCAGGGCACTCTGGAGCACGAGGAGACCAAGACCTTGAGATTTCAGACGGAGCTGCAGCAGATACGGACCGAGATCGAGCGCAAGATGGCGGAGAAAGACGAGGAGATCGATAACCTCAGGTACCAAACAGATTACAGACTCACTGGATGTAGTGATGGATGAGATGAGAAGAATATCAAACGTTATTAAATATGCATACTGTGTCAGAAGTTGTAATACCAGCGTTGTCCACCAGGCGGGGCCACCAGCGCTCCCTGGAGTCCATGCAGGCCAGTCTGGAGGCGGAGATTCGCACTCGCAACGAGGCGGTTCGTCTGAGGAAGAAGATGGAGTCCGACCTGAACGAGATGGAGATCCAGCTGGGACACGCTAACAGGCAGGCAGCTGACAGTCAGAGGATCATCAGACACCTGCAGACACAGGTACCCTCACCTGACCAATCACAACACAGCACAGTATCAGGTGACGAGAGACGGACTCTGTTCTGTGACACTGAAGGTGTGTCGTCTCCTCCCACAGGTCAGAGAGCAGCAGGTGGATCTGGAGGATAAAGTCCAGCTGACCAATCAGCTGAGAGAACAGATCGTCCTGTTGGAGCGTCGCTGTACGCTGATGACAGCCGAGGACGAGGAGCTCCGCGGGATCCTGGAACAAACTGACCGCGCCCGCAAGATGGCCGAACACGAGCTGGTGGAGGTGGCAGAGAGGGTGAACCTGCTCACCTCACAGGTGACAACACACAGTCAGCAGCAGTCAGTCAGAACCGCGGGTCAGGACTTTTTATTGACTCACCGATCGATGACCCGACTGTGTTTCAGAACGCAGGTCTGGTGAACCACAAGAAGAAGCTGGAGACGGACCTGTCGGTGCTGACGGGGGAGGTGGACGAGGTCCTGCAGGAGAGCCGCAGCGCTGACGAGAAAGCCAAGAAGGCCATCACTGACGTGAGTCCCAGCTTTGTCACAAACTGATTCATTTACACCCTTTTTTAATCTGAAGTCTACAAACTAGCTGCTGAGATGAACATGATAGCATGCTAGCACGAGCTCGCCCGCACATACAGGCTGAAAACAACTTCCTCTCGGATCAGTTTGTGGTCTGGAAGCCTTTTGGTGTTTGTTGGGTTGATTTCCTCCTTCAGTTGTCTTTCCATCAGCATGGAGGATGTAATGTTTTCCTGTTTGGCTGAACTGTTCCTTTAGTTGTATAGATCTTCTCTGAGTCTTTTGCATGATGTGCTCCACCAGGCGGCTCTGATGGCGGAGGAGCTGAAGAAGGAGCAGGACAGCAGCAGCATGTTGGAGAGAATGAAGAAGAACATGGTGTCTACAGTGAAAGGTAGAGTAATGACAGAGTTCACCTGCTGCAGGTGAGCGACGCTCACGCTGCTGCAGGTGAGCGACGCTCGCGCTGCTGCAGGTGAGCGACGCTCGCGCTGCTGCAGGTGAGCGACGCTCGCGCTGCTGCAGGTGAGCGACGCTCGCGCTGCTGCAGGTGAGCGACGCTCGCGCTGCTGCAGGTGAGCGACGCTCGCGCTGCTGCAGGTGAGCGACGCTCGCGCTGCTGCAGGTGAGCGACGCTCGCGCTGCTGCAGGTGAGCGACGCTCGCGCTGCTGCAGGTGAGCGACGCTCGCGCTGCTGCAGGTGAGCGATGCTCGTGCTGCTGCAGGTTGATGGTGACGGCCTCCATGTGTCTCTGACAGAGCTGCAGGTCCAGCTGGACGAGGCGGAGCAGATGGCGCTGAAGGGAGGAAAGAAACAGCTTCATAAACTGGAGACGAGAGTGAGTAGAGACAGACAGGTGAGGTGTTAGACCGTGAGGAGGTGAAGCTGACGTAGCTGCTGTGTGCAGGTGAGGGAGCTGCAGACGGAGCTGATAGTGGAGCAGAAGAAGAGCGAGGAGTACCAGAAGGGAGTCCGGCGCTACGAGAGGAGGTGCAAAGAGCTCATGTACCAGGTCTGGTCTCCTCACATCGTCCGGCCGCCGCTTCTGTCTGATGTTCTGCTGGTTCTGTGTTCTGTGTCCAACTCTGATTGGTTCTCTTCCTGCAGACGGAGGAGGACCGGAAGACTCTGCTGAGGATGCAGGAGCTGATCGACAAGCTTCAGACCAAAGTCAAGAGCTACAAGAGACAAGCTGATAACGCTGTGAGTGACGGAGCACAGGTCACACACAGAGAGAATGTTTAAACTAAAGTGGTGACAGAGGTCTGTGGTACTGATGGTTCTGGTTCTGGCTCACCCAGAGTATCGCTTTCAGAGAGAAAGCTGTAAAAGGCCAAACAGCAGACAGACAGCTGAGCAAAGAGGCAGAGCTAAAACAGAGAGAATGAGCAGAACTGGAAGTTTCCCTCCACCTCGTCTACTTGTGCAGGTCCAAAGAAATCTAGACAAAACTTTAGAGTTGATGCAGTTAGCTTAGCGTTAGCCTCCAGTTAGCTTAGCGTTAGCCTCCAGTTAGCTTAGCGTTAGCCTACAGCTGCACCTCCTGTGTGATGAAGACGATCAGCTGACTGGTACTGAAGTAAACTCTGTCCAACATGTCTGTTTATTTTCTGTTTCAGAGATCCTTTATTGATTTGTGTGTGAAGAGCGTTCACTCTGGACAGATTTGGGAAACTAAATTTGTAACAAACTGAATATCGATCTGTTGTTTTTTTTATAGTAGAATCACTGAAAGCTGCTGCTTGTTGTTGACGCTGGAGTCTTTGTTTTGGTGAATATTAGCTGCTATATCTTAAAATCAAAATAAAATAAAATCTGGGATGTGGAGGACTGTGATGCGCAGATATCTAACAACACAACAGGATGAACTTCTGTCCTCTAGTCTGAAGCATAATCAAGTCCCCCAAGTTGTCATAGAAACTGAATGGCAGCTGTCGTTCCTCTGTGTGTCCACCAGGAGGAGCAGGTGAGCTGCAGCACCGTGCGTTTCAGGAAAGTCCAACACGAGCTGGACGACGCCGAGGAGAGAGCCGACATCGCCGAGACGACCGTCAACAAGCTGCGGATCCGAACTCGCGAACAGACCAGCAAGGTCGCCATAGTGAGTCAAACTGTCTCTTTACTGTATAATGACTGTAAACAGAATTTAAACGTGTTATTTAGTGTTTTTAATCTGCCGTTTGTGTTCCTGCAGATCGCTGAATGAAGCTCCGAACATCATCAGTGTGTTTCTGCTGTTGTGTGATGTTTGTGTGTGATCTGTGCTGTGTGATTAGAGTCCAGGACCACCGGGGGGCGCTCACGAGTCTTCATCTGCTGTGTTATTATATCTTCACTGTGAAGCAGCATTAACTGGTTTGTACAGGAAGTGTTGAGGGCAGCAGGTACGTCTGAGAGCCGCAGCAGCAGTCGACGGGAGAAAATGATTTTAGACCTGAACTGCTAAAGGATGAATTATCACACGTTACTGAGTGAGCTCTTAAATTATAATATTTCATTTCAGTCACTGGATGTTGGTTTGGTAACGTTTAAAGATGGAGGCAGAGGGAGAGAGCTGCATCAGTGTCGGACACACAGAACTATGAGTGAAAACTTTCCTGGTTGTTGCTGCAAATGTAGATAAATGTGCATGTTTCAGACAAAGTTCAGACAGATTAGAGACATTCAGAGATTTAAACAGTGGTTTCATTTATAGAACATTAAATCCATCATGTGTTGAGTGATGTTGTTGATGCTCACATGAACTGAGAACAGTCACCACCGCTGCTGCTGCTGCTGCGCTGCTGGTTAGCTTCTTTTAGCTGGTAGTTTGTTTTCACGGCTCATTATCTGTATGCTTGAGTCCATCAGGCTCAAAACCAACAACAGCGCTCCAGTGGGACGACCCGGTTCTGGAGGAAGGCAGCTAAATGCTAACATGTTAGCTACAACTACTTAATAAGCCAAAGGTACACCAGAGCTGATGTTCTGACAGCTTTTCTGCCCCCTAGTGGTCAGAATCCCTGCAGAACTGTTTAAACTGGATCATACTGACAGTCAGAAACAGCACAGCTACAGTTATTAAATGTAAAATGAATAATAAACTCGGTGCCTGTGTTCAGACTGTGTGTTTGACTGTAGTCAGTGTTTCTGACTGAAATCTTAAGTGTAGTAAAAAAAAGTAAGAAATAAACCTTTTGGTGTTTGATGCTCAGTTTGCTTCTTTAACTTCCTGCAGCAGGAAACATGAACCATTAAGTGCTTTAACAACAACAAGAACAGCAGTCGCAGCGACCCGACACACAGCTAAATGGTACCGGACACGTTCACCCGGCCCACATGTCTCGTGGAATAATGGTACCTGCACTCATGTGTGCAGATCTGAGAAAATGAAAAACATCCTTCAGAGAAACCTCTGATTATTCCCCGCAGATTCACAGGGCTGATAATATTGTGACCACATGAGGCCGGACCGGTCCGACCTGATAAATACACTGCAGGCAGGAAGTCGAGGGATGAACACTGTGTTTCTAACTCGGGCTGTATTTCACATCTGAACAACATCAGCGGAGGTGTACTGTCCCCGAGAGGCTGTCGGGCTGATTACACCCAGAACATAAACACATTGGACCGAACAAGAGCCAGCAGACGGAGCCCGTCTGTCCTGTGAAAGCTGCTCTGTGGTGTTCTGATCCGCCATGTTGAGCTGCTGACAGAGCGAGCACCAGAGACTAAAGCTGGTTTAGTGACCGGCTAACTTCAATGGGGATAAAATAATTTAATCGTGCAGCTTTTCTAGACTTTGCTCCTTTTTTGGGACTGACTGGCTCAAATTATGACGGTCATGTATCCACCATTTTACAGACGCGTCTTTCACAATGTTACATTATGGTAAAAAGTATTTTAGGCCTCAGAGCATCACATGAGGATGTTATTACACAGTTTGGCCACTAAGATAACTAACTTTAAAGCCTGGAGCTCCTCCCGGGGGCCGGTACGACCTGACTCCACCTATAACCTGTCTCATCAAAAACAAAAGGGTGGAGCTAAAGCAGGCCGAGATAAACAGTACAACAAGCTCACCTGTCTGGTTGCTATCAAGCTAGCTGTTAAAGTCAAGTGTGTTATATTAAACCTGAACACAGTGTTGGAGGCGGAGCCCCGTTCAGCAGGTGCCCAGTGGCGTTTTGAAAACAAAATGGCTCCACTTCCTGTCTATGAAAAGACCCGGATGTTCTGTGTTGTGGTACCAGTGGAGCGTGCACTCGAGACTTCCACTGACCGAGCGGGCTAACTTCCGGTGTAGCACCTCGCTAACTTAAATGGGGATTAAATAATCAGAACTTCTAGACTTTCACCATTTTATTGGACCGAAGGGCTCAAATTACGAGAGAACTGACACCGAGAGTGTTTGTGTTTGTGTTCAGTCAGCAGACACGTCTCTCCTCTCACAGAACTGCACTCGTCAATATGAGCAGATTTATTTATTATTCATCTTGTCACGACCTTTTCTGAGCCGGTTGTCTCCACGTTGGTTCTGGCGCATGTTGTTGAGACGATGTAGTTCACTGATCTTTAACACAGAACTACAGATGCAACTATCTGTATCTGTGGACGTGACTTCAGCTCGTCGTTGACTCACTCTCTGAGCCTCGAGTCGCCGTTTGAGGAAGTTCAGTCTTTGATTCTTCCACATGGACTCTTTTCTGTAAGTCAGAGAAAGCATCAAGATATACTTAAAGTTACACACACGATGTAGGACGGCTCATTTCAGTCGATGACTAAATAACAGACTCATGATATCTGATGCATGAATGTAGCTGCAGCTCTCTGTTATAAAACAAACACACTGAAGAGAAAAAGTCCATTTTGGCATTCGACACTTTATTCACAAACTAAAAGCGGTCACTGTTTCCAGGTCAGTGGTGACTGTACAGGTGTGTTAGATCATGTGGCGTCGCGTCCCGTCGAACATGAACCCTCCATTGGTCCATTCATCCCTCCATCCGCCAATCAAAGTGCTCAGCAGTTGTCCTTCAGTGTGTGTGTGTGTGTGTGTGTGTGTGTGTGTGTGTGTGTGTGTATCCATCCGGTTCTGGACCGCAGCTCTCAGCTCAGGTCCAGAACGGTCCGATTCTAGTGCGCGTCTTTATAAAAACACACCGAAACATTTACAAATACATTCAAACACAACCAGGAGGTTTCTTCCTAGATAGTTGTTAGACAGCAAATAGCACCGCAGAGCAAATACATCAGGGGTTAAAAAAACAAAACCAAAGGAAAAAGAACCTCTACAGACAGCAGACGGGTCGGCTGCACTCACACAGGACCAGAAATCACCTGAGACACTTTCACACTGTCGGACAAAACCAACATGAGGTCGCGTCCCGCTCTGACGCCGTGTCAGAGGAGAAAATCATGTTTAAATCATGATAAATTAAATCAGAATCAAAGAGTGAGCGCTTCTCTTCTTCTTCTTTAAACTCAGTGATCAAACTGGAAGATTTCCATCAGAGAAGAAGAAACACACAGACGTAGAAACTGATGAAGTCCCGAGAGAAATCTGTCTTAAAAACACTGAAACATCACGTCTGACCGATCGTACTGTCAGAAGTTCTCCTCTTCAATGTGTCCCTTCACACCTCACAGCTTCATTTTATTTATTTATTTGTAGTTTGTTGGAGATGAACGGATCTCCAACATCTCTAATATGTATTTGTTGATGTTGTTTAGCTGTAAAAACCTTGATTACAGAGATGTTTCTGACAAAACAGTTGCTCTTTGTGACACATTTTTACTGTCGGATGGAAGAAAAACTGCAGATTTGACTCAGAAAAAAACTCTGTTGTCTATTGAACACGAATCAGGAATCTGATGGCAGAAAATGTAGCAGAACCTGAAGATCAGATTCATCAAAGACATCAACAGGGAATACAGCACACGCTGTTACCTCATTGGTCTATACGTCAGCCAATGGGTGCAGAGCCTCAGTGTAAACAGTGTGAAAGTATCTGAGAGGAGATTTGATCCGATGACTTAATATTCAAGTTTGTATAAAAGTCTTGCTCGTCCTCAGCGAGACGATCACACGCGTGCACCGATTCAAACCCGTCCTGTGTGACTCCAGTCGTGTTTCTCTACAGTTATATTTTACACTTTTATAAGTTACATGTAATTTAGATCTCTGGACATTTTTCTGGCCAGCTGTCAGATTCAGGCGAGGGACCAAATGGACAGTAAACAAAATCAGCTGAGAGGAGGAAAACAACTGAACTGAGGGGCGTGACCGTGTGTGCAGAGAGGAGGTGATTGGACGGGAGGTGTGTGATGGTTAACACGAGTATAAAGTACAAAATGTGGCGACACAGAACCAGAACTCTGCCACTGGTCCTCCAGAGTGACGGCTGATGGTCCAAACTCCACAAAACAGCTGAAACAAGTTCTGGATGCAGTGACATCACCATCTAGTCCTCTTCTTATTGGCTCACGAGACGTCGGGAGATTTCCACAGTCCGGTAATCTTTTGTTCGTTTACTCCAAAATGTTCTCGTCGTTGTTTCCTCAGGGCTGCCCTGTTGCATCGTGGGTACTGAAGTCAGTCACCAGGTTAGTACAACTGTAGCTCTGTCGTCAGTGAAGCCGTCGGTCACCGCGGTAACCAACACTCAAGTTAGTGGAAGAAAATAGAAATAAAAACAAACGACATCAGCAGCGATGTCAGCGTTCGTCTCAGTCCGAGTTTAGTAACAACAACAACAGGGCGGACTGGTCCTTTAATGTCTTTACAGACTGTTAGAAAGACTAAATATGAACACGTAAAACTAAAAATGGCCGCTGGGAGGTCACCTGAAGAGGAGGAGGAGGAGGAGGAGGAGGAGGAGGAGGAGCTCAGCAGTGATGAGGTCAGAAAATAAAGGATTGTTTTTCTGCTTTCTACACAGAATCAGGAAAAATTTAACAGTGGAAGCTGAGAAACTGTGAAGGACGTGTTGCTTTCTGTTCTCAGAGGTAAATAAACTGTTCAGACCTGTTTACACCCATCCTGAGTGACCAGCTGTGATGTCACTTCCTGCTCTGTGTGAAACAAACCCGTCCATCACTGAGACAAACAGACTCCATGTTTCTACTCAAAGACAGAAAGAAGTTCATGTAGAACATTTGCTGAATGAACAAGAAGGTCCAAATAATGCAGAATGAGTCAGAGACAGAGTTTCACAGAGTTTATAAAGTGTCTCCAACTCAACAACTCACTAAACTGACACATTTGTTAAGGGAGTCTGGTGCTGTCCAGTTGAAACACCTGCTGCTAACATTGGCAGGTTAAGAAAGCCCACACAGGTTATCTACAGTTCTGGTTCTGGTTCTTGTTTCATGGACGTCAGCTGTACTGTCCAGCTGTGATCACATCACTCAGGTCAGGTGTTTTAAACCAGGTCTGAACAGGGCTGATGGCTTTATGAACCCTCAGAGGCTGAAGCTGCAGAACCGACAGATTTATAATCAATATCTTCAATATTCTCTACGATAGAAATGTTTTAGGGGGTCAGTATCTCTGAGAGATGCTCTAACTTCACTGCAGGAGAGTCTTACACACCTGATGTCGGGGCAGTGCTGTCAGAGAGGTGATCAGGTAAATGTGGGCAGAAACACCTGGAAGTCTAAACTCAGGGCAACAAAACGTCCTGCTGTCAAACCGAACCTGCTGATTTTATTCAACAACATCACAGCTTAATGTTTACTTCTCTGTCTCCTCCTCCTCTCATCACCTTCATCCTCCTCCTCCTCCTCTCCCTCCTTCTCCCCCGGCTCCTCCACCCAGAGCCGCCCTCCTCAGATGAGAAGTGAGGAGCTGAGGAAGAGGAGGAGGAGGAGGAGGAGGAGGAGGAGGAGGCAGGAGCAGCTGATGAAGAGGCGTGTTGGGTGTTTCGTCCCAGCGTCTCCCTGAGCAGCAGGGTGGGAGGGCCAAAGGACGTCATAGAGATGGCAGAAGCTGATTGGCTGACCGGTGAGACCACGCCCTGCTCCTTCAGGCTGCTGTGGGTGGAGTCAGGAGCCTGCTCCAACCAATCAACAGGCTCAGCCCTTCCAGCCGTCCCAGATCGGACCTCTGGATCGACACACAGAGACCGCCGTTAGCTTTGTGTGTGTGTGTGTGTGTGTGTGTGTGTGTGTGTGTGTGTGTGTGTGTCACAGTAAGGCACATGCAGGCAGCAGAAACAAGCTGAACGTCCTGCTGGAGAACTGAAGCTCTCAAATGCTAACAGCAACATGCTACACAACGACAATGCTAACATGCTTAGCATGCAGGTAAGTATGACGTTTGACGGGTTCACCATCTTTGTTTAGCGTGTTAGCATGCTAACGTTTGATAATTAGCACTAAACATAAAGTATAGCTGAAGTTAAAGGACATCTCATTATTACCTCCACAGTGTGTTCACCTGTGTGTGTGTTTGTTTATTTGTAAAATAAAATAAAATATCATGTTTTAAATCGAGTGTTTCTCAAACTGTCTGTGACGTCACGTGACTCCGCCCGGCAGTGAGACGGACAGATGTTACTCTTTAATATTAAATCAACTTGTGTGTAAATTCAAACATCATTATTTGAATTGGCTGTTTTGATGTGTTGTTGGACCGTTTTGTGTCTATTCGTTCTCTAAGACTTTGACCTTAAAGGACGACACAGTTTATACTGTTTTACTGTGTTAATATGTGGCGGACCCTGCCACCCTTCTAGCTTCAGACAGTGTTCTGGGACCTTCTTCTCCTCTGAGAACAGCTAGTAGATTCACTGATTGTAACAGTTTGTATTATTACCTCGTTAATATTGTAAATATTAAGATCCTCAGTTTTAATTACTTCTCCAAAACTACACACTGCTCCTTTAAAGGAAACTGTGGGCTGCTTTTAAGTTTTGTTTTTTCAGATGAACTTCTTCTTCATGATGTTTGTGATGTTTAGTTTAAAGGTCGACTCAGTGCTTAACATAATGTTATCTCATTTTAATTTAAAGCAGCTACAAGGAACTTTCTTTATTTGTGTTCTGGCGACCCCTGTGGACAAAAGGGGTATAACCATCACCTCCTGTAAATTAATATAATATATATATAATATAATATAAGACTCTGTTAGATTGAGATATTATCATTATCAACATTTTTTTTGTATCGGTTTTTTGTTTAAATGTGTTTTTATTTCCATGTTTTGTGCCTGAGGACAGTCTTTAAAACAAGACTGTGTGTTCAAAAAGGATTCATGATTTATCTGTATGTTAAACACGTCAGACACACAGACACACAGGCAGACAGGCAGGTAGACAGACAGGCAGACAGGCAGGTAGACACACAGGCAGACAGGCAGGTAGACAGACAGGTACAGCAGTGAGGCAGTTGATCTACAGAGAGGAAGACGAGGAGGAAGACTCACAGGGTTCGAGACGATGAAGGTTTCTTGACTCTCGGCCACTTCCTCCTCTCAAACAGCCTGATGCAACAAACACACACCGTGTTACATACAAGCGAGCGCACACACACACACACACACACACACACACACACACACACACACACACACACACACACACACACACACACACACACACACACACACACTCTCTCTCTCTCTCTTCGCTCCACCACCAGCAGCCCTCAGCTCCGTCAGGAAGTCATGCAGCATTCAGAGCAGGAAAACAAGATGTCTGTGTGTGTAAAGGTGTGTGTGTGTGTGTGTGTGTGTGTGTGTGTGTGTACCTGTAGTCATCAAAGCTGCTATGTGCCCGCCCACCTGCTGAAGAAAACAGTCTGATTGGTTAGTGAGTAGAGGCCGCTTGTGATTTGTTTGTCTTGCTGCGTTAACGTCATCATCCACCTGTTGTCATGACACCTGAGGGCGGAGCCGTCTGATTAAAGTGTGTGTGTGTGTGTGTGTGTGTGTGTGTGTGTGTGTG